>NC_068554.1:9771348-10071348 GCF_026212275.2 Microplitis demolitor
TGCTTCATCAACAAGATGATCAGCATGCGCAGCAGGCCAAGTTTCGTTGCCTTAGGAGACGGAGGGATCCGAGAATAACAGCCTTTTGCATCCGCGATGCCAAAAACTCAACTTGCGGAGAACAAGTTGGGATTTTAGCCAATGCAGACACAAAAGTCTGTTTCATCCCTCCTAGGACGCCAACAATAAGTACGACAAGCTTGACACGGTAGCCTGGGTAGAGTTTGCCAATTTCAAACAGGAGATCCTGATATATTTCGTGTTTGTGCTCTTCTTTAACCGTGATGTTATACTCAGCAGGTGCTGAGAACTCGATAACATAAATGTCACGAGCGGTTTTATCAAAGAGCACAATATCAGGTTTATTGTGATCGATTTTCCGCGTTGTTGCGAATGGCACGTTCCAATAAATACGGCAACGGTCATTCTCAACAACTTGCGGAATATCTCCTGGCAGATAAGGCAGCACTGGTGTTTTATCGATACCGTGAGTATGTCTTAGGTGGTAGTAAAGTACTCGCAGAGCAGCATTGTGACGCTGGACATATGCATTTCTTGCCAGCACAGGACATGCTGACAACAGATGCATAAGCGTCTCAGGATGTTGCTTACACACCCTACACAAAGTGTCGGGTAGCTGCATCTGGAGCACTTTAGCACGGTATTCAAGAGTATTGATAACACCATCTTGGCAGGCAAAAATATATCCTTCGGTCTCAGACATCAGGCCAGCTGACCTGAGGAAGGAAAACGTCAGCTGCTCGGACAAGCCATGTTCACGCACGTGTTTAAAGAACACGCTGTGCATGGACTTGTCCATATGTGTGCTGAGCAGTTTTTGTTGCTCAGCATTGCTGATGACCCTCTTAAATTCCTCCTTAGGGAGTTCGATAAGAGGGTTTACTCTTCCAAGACCGAGGGATTTTGCCGCGTAGATTGCTGCCTTATATAAAAACGTTCCCTTATGCCTATTCTCATGACTATGAACAATTTGCATAAGGAAGTCGTTTTCATCTGCAGTGAAATTGACAACCTCGTATGTTATACCCAAAACCAAACGATCGTGTAGACACTCCAAGCTCTGTAAACCTCTCCCTCCGATGTGACGGGAAAGGTATAATCTGGTGATGGAGGATTTAGGGTGCATGCTCCGATTCATATTCATGACTTTGCGTGTCTTGATATCGAGATCTCTGAGTTCTTTTCGGGCCCATTTCAGAACACCGAAAGAGTAGAGGAGTACCGGGACAGCAAGCATGTTTGTTGCAGAGACTTTGTTTTTCCCGGAAAGTTCTGATGACCAGATTTTCCGGAGTCTCCGCACATACTCGCTGCAGAGAGTCGTTTTGATTTTCGAGGCGTCCTGCATAGGACTCCCGTCAATCCCTAGATATTTGTACGACTCTCCGGCGTCAAGATGGTCAATGACGCTCCCATCTACTAACTCGATATCCTCACGCACATCAGAACACTTACCCTTCACCAGATTAACGACCGCGCACTTGTCCAACCCAAAAGCCATGCCAACATCCCGGGTATACTCCCCTACAATATTCAAGGCTGTCTGAAGGTGTTCCTCATCAGAAGCATACACCTTCAGATCATCCATGTAGAGTAAGTGGGTGATCGAATACTTTCGATCATTTGATGGACCCACTGAGTATCCACGGGTGCGGCGTAGCGCAACAGATATTGGCAACAGTGAGATACAAAACAGCAGAGGGCTCAGAGAATCTCCCTGAAAGACTCCTCGTTTGTACTGTACAGCTTCGGTTACACGTTTGTCGTTGCCACATGAAATGTGGAACCGTGTTCGCCAAAGCTGCATCGTACGCCGAATGCATCCCACTGTATCGCGATTGACCCCAAGGCATTTGAGCAAAAAGAGAATAAGCTCATGAGATGTTGAGTCAAATGCCTTGCGGTAGTCAATCCAGGCCATTGACAGGTTGCGCTGATAGCAGATCGCGTCTTGAATGACACAACGATCCACTAACAGATTCTCTTTGCAACCTGACAGGCCTCTTTTACTGCCACGTTGTTCGTATATCTGCTGCCATACAGGGTCTATCTCCTGCAGAATGCGATTATTCAAGATTTTAGTGAAAATCTTATAAACCGCATTCAAACAGGTGATAGGCCTGTAGTTTTTCGGGTCAGACAAGTCTCCTTTCTTTGGGATGAGCACGGTTCGCCCTTCTACAAGCCAGCATGGAATTGGTTCATTACCTCTGATGAACGCTGTAAAAATCCGGGCCAGATGACTATGGGTAGAAGTTAATTTCTTCCACCAAAATAGGTTAATGCCATCTGGACCCGGAGCAGCCCAGTTCTTACCATTGTTCAGAGCTGAACGAACTTCTTCCACGCTGACTTCGGGGCTCTCTTCATCAGCATTGTCGTTGCGATGTTGTCGACAAAATGCTTCGAAGTCGTTGAGAGCTGGAGTGTCACGATTCACGTTCGGTTGATCACCATACAACTCGGACCAGAAAGCTTCTACTTGCTCGATGGATGGGGAATCGCCAGAAACAGATGTCTTAGGTGTCAGAAAGCGTGAAGGACTTAACCGAAACAAAGAGTTATCGGTAAGCCGCTTCAGCTTTTTCTCTAGTGACTTTTTAGCAGTCACTAGAGCCCGCAACCTGTTAAGGGAACCTTCTTTGATATTAAGAAGATTCTCCTTATTCAGTGTGTGATGCTGATAGCGTAGTCCAGCCGCAATGCGGCGGACTTTGGATGTAAATGCTTTACGTGCATTTACATACTCAATCACACACTGAATGCGGGAGACATGTTTCCGGAGATCATCAATCTTTAGTGACAGCTGCCCAATGCGCACTCTCATCTTTGCCTCAGGAGAAGAAATATTTCTCCTCGCTGGAGGTAAGAGTGAGGAAGCAGCATCATAGACAGCTTGATTGATGGTGAGCAAAATAGAGTCTTCCTGAATCCGGGCAGATAGTTCTTGGTTTACCGTGTCAAGTAGCTGTTTTGGGTAGTGTATCTTCTTTGAGATACATACTTGTCGCCTTTCAAAATCATTGTCAGCGTCTTCAGAAGAACGGCGTCTCTCTTGATGTAACTGTGCTGGAAAAGACAGACGATGAGATAATCGTCTGTTCCTTAACAGTGATCTCCGTGTTCGCCGGAGATGAGAGGCATAGTCTCTGAGATGTTGTTGTGACAGATGGCTGTAGTTAGGATGCATATTGCTCCAGAGAGCATGCATCCTCGCCATGTAGCCTCTCCGCTCCGGTTCACTGTTATTATAGCACATCAAGAGATCGGCTCGTAATTCCTCCGTCCACCTAAATGCAGTCCGTTGTTCGCCAAGGTCGTCATCGTTCGGAATCTCGGTACTCCGCCCAGCTAGTGGGTTGCCCTCATCCGAGAAGGGCAGGTTGTGGGGAGCACTTCCTGGTTCAGTATTGTCTTGAACTCAGTATTACTTTACGTTGGGGAGTTAACCCAACGTAAAGTTTGTTGTGCGATTGGTAGGCCAGCAGATGGGAGGCCAGCCTACATTGCCCACGATGCGCCACGGGGTAAATAAGACCCCCGCTGGCCGCACAACATGCACCGCGGGCGTTATTATTATTATTATTATTATTATTATTATTATTATTATTATTATTATTATTATTATTATTATTATTATTATTATTATTATTATTATTATTATTATTATTATTATTATTATTATTATTATTATTATTATTATTATTATTATTATTATTATTATTATTATTATTATTATTATTATTATTATTATTATTATTATTATTATTATTATTATTATTATTATTATTATTATTATTATTATTATTATTATTATTATTATTATTATTATTATTATTATTATTATTATTATTATTATTATTATTATTATTATTATTATTATTATTATTATTATTATTATTATTATTATTATTATTATTATTATTATTATTATTATTATTATTATTATTATTATTATTATTATTATTATTATTATTATTATTATTATTATTATTATTATTATTATTATTATTATTATTATTATTATTATTATTATTATTATTATTATTATTATTATTATTATTATTATTATTATTATTATTATTATTATTATTATTATTATTATTATTATTATTATTATTATTATTATTATTATTATTATTATTATTATTATTATTATTATTATTATTATTATTATTATTATTATTATTATTATTATTATTATTATTATTATTATTATTATTATTATTATTATTATTATTATTATTATTATTATTATTATTATTATTATTATTATTATTATTATTATTATTATTATTATTATTATTATTATTATTATTATTATTATTATTATTATTATTATTATTATTATTATTATTATTATTATTATTATTATTATTATTATTATTATTATTATTATTATTATTATTATTATTATTATTATTATTATTATTATTATTATTATTATTATTATTATTATTATTATTATTATTATTATTATTATTATTATTATTATTATTATTATTATTATTATTATTATTATTATTATTATTATTATTATTATTATTATTATTATTATTATTATTATTATTATTATTATTATTATTATTATTATTATTATTATTATTATTATTATTATTATTATTATTATTATTATTATTATTATTATTATTATTATTATTATTATTATTATTATTATTATTATTATTATTATTATTATTATTATTATTATTATTATTATTATTATTATTATTATTATTATTATTATTATTATTATTATTATTATTATTATTATTATTATTATTATTATTATTATTATTATTATTATTATTATTATTATTATTATTATTATTATTATTATTATTATTATTATTATTATTATTATTATTATTATTATTATTATTATTATTATTATTATTATTATTATTATTATTATTATTATTATTATTATTATTATTATTATTATTATTATTATTATTATTATTATTATTATTATTATTATTATTATTATTATTATTATTATTATTATTATTATTATTATTATTATTATTATTATTATTATTATTATTATTATTATTATTATTATTATTATTATTATTATTATTATTATTATTATTATTATTATTATTATTATTATTATTATTATTATTATTATTATTATTATTATTATTATTATTATTATTATTATTATTATTATTATTATTATTATTATTATTATTATTATTATTATTATTATTATTATTATTATTATTATTATTATTATTATTATTATTATTATTATTATTATTATTATTATTATTATTATTATTATTATTATTATTATTATTATTATTATTATTATTATTATTATTATTATTATTATTATTATTATTATTATTATTATTATTATTATTATTATTATTATTATTATTATTATTATTATTATTATTATTATTATTATTATTATTATTATTATTATTATTATTATTATTATTATTATTATTATTATTATTATTATTATTATTATTATTATTATTATTATTATTATTATTATTATTATTATTATTATTATTATTATTATTATTATTATTATTATTATTATTATTATTATTATTATTATTATTATTATTATTATTATTATTATTATTATTATTATTATTATTATTATTATTATTATTATTATTATTATTATTATTATTATTATTATTATTATTATTATTATTATTATTATTATTATTATTATTATTATTATTATTATTATTATTATTATTATTATTATTATTATTATTATTATTATTATTATTATTATTATTATTATTATTATTATTATTATTATTATTATTATTATTATTATTATTATTATTATTATTATTATTATTATTATTATTATTATTATTATTATTATTATTATTATTATTATTATTATTATTATTATTATTATTATTATTATTATTATTATTATTATTATTATTATTATTATTATTATTATTATTATTATTATTATTATTATTATTATTATTATTATTATTATTATTATTATTATTATTATTATTATTATTATTATTATTATTATTATTATTATTATTATTATTATTATTATTATTATTATTATTATTATTATTATTATTATTATTATTATTATTATTATTATTATTATTATTATTATTATTATTATTATTATTATTATTATTATTATTATTATTATTATTATTATTATTATTATTATTATTATTATTATTATTATTATTATTATTATTATTATTATTATTATTATTATTATTATTATTATTATTATTATTATTATTATTATTATTATTATTATTATTATTATTATTATTATTATTATTATTATTATTATTATTATTATTATTATTATTATTATTATTATTATTATTATTATTATTATTATTATTATTATTATTATTATTATTATTATTATTATTATTATTATTATTATTATTATTATTATTATTATTATTATTATTATTATTATTATTATTATTATTATTATTATTATTATTGCGATGAATTAGAGATAATCAATATGCGCATTATGTTTTTTTAGATGATCTAAAGAACCTTGTGCAGTCAATTTGTCCAGATTCGGAACTAGCAAAACAAATCACTTTTGGAAGAACAAAAGCACATGCAATAATAACTAATGTCACTGGAAAAGTTTCTTATGAAGAATTAGTAGACCGATTGCGAAAAGAAAAATTCTCATTAATAGTTGATGAGAGCACAGATCGATCGACTATTAAACATATGGCTCGTGTTGTAAGAACTGCAGTAAATTTTGATGTTCAAGATAATTTCTTGAGTTTGATACCTGTAACAGATTGTACTGCCATTGCCTTGCATCAATCCTGCAAAAATTTTTTCGAAAAAGAGAATATTCCCTATAAAGAGAATATGATAGGTTATGCGTCCGATGGAGCCAATAATATGTTTGGACGACATCTTTCTTTAGCTGCTCTATTTGCAAAAGATATACCAAATTTATTTTTGATGAAATGTATCTGTCATTCCTTCCATCTATGTGCTTCTAATGCTTGTCGATCGTTGCCACGAGGGGTAGAAGATTTCGCGAGAGATATTTACAGCTATTTGAAGAACAGCTCTAAGCGACTGGGTGACTATAAAGAATTTCAAAATTATTTAAATATTAAGCCCAATAAGCTCCTACATCCATCGCAGACAAGATGGCTTTCCTCACTTCCAGTTGTAAGAAGGCTTTTACAGCAACTACCTGCACTGAAATTGTATTTTCAAAGTGCTGTTTTGCTTGACAGATTACTTGCTGCTAATTCGATTTTCGAAAAATGTATGGCTCCTTCGACAGAATTATACTTAGAGTTTTTAAGTTTCGTTTTACCTTACTTTCATGACTGGAATAAGGAAATGCAATCCGAAAAACCAAAACTATTTATATTGTATGAATAAATTTTTTCGACTTACAAAACAATTTTAGAATGTTTTATTAAGCCAGAGCATATGGACTTGACTGATGAAGAGAGAGCCAGAAGTAAAAATCATTCTGCAAGTTTGGAAAGTAAAATCCTAAATCTAGACTATGACTCAAGAGAAAATCATCTACCTATTGAAGAAGTATACCTGGGAGGTAATGTTTCAGCTCTATTATTACAAGAGGACTTTTGTTGTAGTATGGGGCAAGAGGAAATCCAGCAATTTAGAGAAAAATGCATTCTTTTCTACGTTACAAGTATTAGAGAAATAAGGGATCGCTTCCCGTTCCAAGATTTAGAAAGACAACGATTGAAAAATCTGCATTTTCTTAATCCTCAACATTTAATTGAGCGAAAACAATCAGTAAAATCTATTGCGCATTTAAAACAATTGCTTCCGGGTAAGTAAAATTACTGTGAATATTGAACAATACATCTGAAATTATATATATATATATATATATATATATATATATATATATATATATATATATATTCGTTAGGATTTGAATGTTTACAACAATTAACAACTGCGGTATTTTTCTCTTTAGATTTATGTCCTACAAATTTAACCGAGTTAGATAGAGAATGGAGGCTCTTACGAAATACAGCTCTTCCTTTTAAAGCTGAGCAAAATATCAAAGTTGAAGAATTCTGGCATCACATTTCTCTAATGAAAAAAGGAGATGATTCACAGATGTTTCCATTATTGAGCCAGTTCGTAAGGAAATTGCTTGTTCTTCCACACAGTAGTGCTAATGTCGAGAGACTGTTTTCAGCAGTTAATTTGTTGAAAACTAGTAGTCGAAACAATCTATCCACTGATACTCTGCAGGGGTTACTGCACACAAAAAGATTTATAAATAAAAGTAATGAGCAACCTACACCGACTGAAGAGCATTATAAATTATTTAATAAGACTATTTATTCTTTTAAAGAATAAAATAATAAGGCAGCTTTTTTTTTTTACAATTTTAATTATTGTTAACTAAGTTTATATTTTTTAAACTATTATTTAATAAAAACAATACAAGCTCAGTTTGTGTATTATCCGCAATTTTTTATCGACTCAAATCACAATAACATTGAAGTACAGCTTTTATTCCGCTTCTAGAATCAAAGTTATTGAATATTATAATTTAATCATTTCTGTGATCTGAGATCTATTTTCTATTTTGAGGTTGATTTTATTGGATGTTATCAATGTTTAATTAAACCTAGTTTTACAACATTAATATTAGTTATTACTATCTGTAAGTGACTTATAAACTATGCTTTGGTTGAAGACCGACTCATAATTATTCGTTTTTCAATTATAACTATTTTCTATTGATATTTTGAATATTAGCGGCCTGTAATTCTGTTTTATCATTGGTTTTCTAATAAAAATAGTTCAAATATATCTTATCCAATCGAAAAGTAAATTAAGTATGCCAGATTCTTATTGGAGGGTCTCTAAAAGACTTGAAAAGTATGGGTGGTAGATCTACCAACTTTTCATAGTAGGGTTTATTGGAAACTACCAACTTGCAGAACCCTATCTCCCACCATGACGAATTTCGAGTTGGCAACGCTACGCTCGGGGACGGGCTGACTCAATAGTCGAGTTCGGAGTCTTGGAGTTGTTTTGTCGTGATATTTGCCATCTTGAGTTACTGCATTATTTATTTTAATTTAATTTTATTATTTATCTAGAATTGTGTTAAGTTTTGTAAGTCGTTGTCCACCAAAGGTTCTCGATGTCTTGCTCAGGTATTTATTTGTCTGATAGACTGAGAGTACTTGACCGCGGGCCTTTGGGCTCTCCACATCACTCTCGAGTCATCTTTCCAATATTTTATTTAGTTTTCTGGTTTTTATTTTCTTTTAATTTAAATTGTCATTAATCGGCTTCCGCGTTAAAAAACCGCGACCCTCTT
The DNA here is from genome assembly GCF_026212275.2 of Microplitis demolitor. Taxonomy (NCBI): domain Eukaryota; kingdom Metazoa; phylum Arthropoda; class Insecta; order Hymenoptera; family Braconidae; genus Microplitis; species Microplitis demolitor. Next base: position 9,780,713 of record NC_068554.1, read on the forward strand.
TCCATAACCTAGCATACTGAGCGCACCAGGACATGCCACTATCACCATTCATTACTCTCATCTCCGAAGAATTTAGATATTAGGTTTTAATTTACTTGTACGTTTAGACTGGTTGCCGACACCGGGGAAATAAAAGTGGGCTGGCGGCCGTCAAAATCTAGAGGAAATGAGAGGAGTGATCGGTGGGTGAAGTGTAACGTAGACCGATTTGTGTATTTTGAGTTCGAGTATTTAAGTAAAATTTATTGAATAATGTTGAGATGTGGTTTTGTCGAGTTTAATCGAGTAATAAGTAGAATTTACGTTACAATATATATATATATATATATATATATATATATATATATATATATATATATATATATATATATATATTGTAACGTAATACCAATTTAATATAGTGGAAACCTAAAACATGCAAACCTTCTCAATAAGACAATTTATAGATAAATTGAGAAAAATATAGATAGCCCGAACTGGGAATCGAACCCAGACCATGTCGGTATCGCGCCGAGTGCTCTACCAGTTGAGCTATCCGGCACTATACTATATTCCGTTCAATTTCATCTATAACTTATTGAGCCACACCGTCCATCGTACGATATATATATATATATATATATATATATATATATATATATATATATATATATATATATATACATTAGGGCGTGTCAAAAAAATCGACTAATGTTTTTTTCAAATGGCCGTGGAATTCTGTCAGAGGATGTAAAAAAAAAAGTTCTGTGAAAATATGAGCTCTTTATACTGATATGTAGAGGTCGCGAATGATAATTTTCTATTGTCCATTTAAATAACATAGGCAAAAAAAATTTGAAGCTTGGAATTTTATACCTCGACAATGGCTTATTTTACAGATAAGCTCAGGATATATTTTTGTAGGAAGTAAAACGCTTTACAAAAAAAGTCTCTTATTATTTTTTGATAAATTCGTCTGTTGAAAAGTTATTAGAGCCTGAAGTCAAATTTATGGTAAATTTCGAGTTCGTTTCACTTTTTCGGCGAAACTATCAGACTTATCACAAAATGCCATGAGATCTTTTTTGTAGAGAATTTCATTCCCTACAAATTATTTCAAATAAACTTTTTTTTAAGTTCCACATAACTTTCTTGTTATTTCCATATCAATATCAAGCTCTCAAAAAACATAGTGTTCTAATCGAATTTAAGAGCTTAACATTGAAATGGAAATAACTAGGAAGCTATATCAAATTTGAGAAAACTTTATCTGAGATAATTTGTCGGGAGCAAAATTTCCTACAAAAGAGATTTTATGACATTTTGTGGTCAATCTGATAGTTTCGCCGAAAAATTGAAAAGAACTCGAAATTTACTATAAATTTAATTTCAAGCTCAAATAACTTTTCAACAGACGGATTTCTCAAATAATGATATGAGACTTTTCCTGTAGAGTGTTTGATTACCTATAAAAATGTATCCTGAGCTCATTTGTACTATAAGTCATTGCGGAGGTATAAAATCCCACGCTTAAAATTTTTTTTTCCCATGTTATTTAAATGGAAAATAGAAAATTATAATTCGCGACCTTTAAATATCAATATTAAGAGCTCATATTTTCACAGAAACTTCTTTTTTACATCCTCTGACAGAATTCCAAATTTTTTCTTTTCTTTGAGAGCCCACGGGCTGCAAAAAAATTCTTTTAGCTAAACCAATGCATAGGTTGGTTAGCAAATTCAATCAGCTTTAATTAAAATTTTTTTCGAGTTTTGTACGATAACTTGTCGCTGAGATATCAGCTTTCAAATAAAAAATGATCCTTTTGGGTTTGATCGTCAATATTTCGGGTACTAATAATCGCACAGTAAATTGAAAAGTAGCGTTAAAAACTTGAATATTTTCCCTACAAGACCCTTTCAACATTCAAAAAAAACAAAAAATTTTTTTTATTTTATCATCCATTAGAAGTAAGTACAGAAAAAAAACTTTTTTTGGTTTTTTAGTAAATCGACCGCTACTCTACAAATATCAATAAAAAAAATAATGTTCCCAGAAACTTTTTAGCTTAATGTACCCCCAATAACCGTGCAAATTTTTAAATTGATCCATCGAGCTGTTTTCTGGGGTGGATTGATCAAAGTATTGCAATACAATTAAAGGAACAAGTTTTGTTCCTTTAATTGGGTAATCATATTCAAAATGAAAAAATAATTTTTTTCCGACTTTTTGTAAATTTTTGCGTTAGTTACTCAGCAAATGCAAGGAAATCAAAAAAAAAACAAAGTTTCCAAAAAATGACAAGAAAAAAAAATTTCGAACACAAAAAAACAAGTTCCAATTTTCTTTTCCTTTGATTTTTTTTTATTGGTTCATTGGATCATTGGTACCCGAAATATTGACGATTAAACCTAAAAGGATCATTTTTTGTTTGAAAGCTGATATCTCAGCTACAAGTTATCGTACAAAACTCGAAAAAAATTTTAATTAATGCTGATTGAATTTGCTAACCGACCTATGCATTGGTTTGGCTAAAAAATTTTTTTTGCAGCCCGTGGGCTCTCTCAAAGAAAAGAAAAAATTTAGAAAATTTTTTTTTCGCGGTATTTCTCATGATTGGGCAATGGCTGGAGGTCTACAAAAAATTGATGAAAATAAGTCGAAACAAGAGATTTCAAGCTACAAAACGATTTTTTTAATTTTTCGACACGATTATTTTTCACGAAGTTACAGCCTTGCAAAAATTACTAAAACATTTAAAAAATTTTTTCGTTCCTTTAATTTATGGCATCAGTGTATGTATTAGACTGCGTCAAAAGAAGTTTTTTTTTCACGATCATACGTATTTTAAAAGTTTCTCCAATATGAAAAAATAATTCTCCTAAAATTTGAGCTCAATGTCTCAAAAATTGAGCTGGCGCAAAGAAGGGTCTCCTTTACCGTTTGAATAACATTGTAAAACTTTTTTTTTTCTTTATTTTTAAAATAACTACCCAAACAAAATTGTTTCTTTTTCAATTTTGCTCTTGATTATTGTGTAGGAAATTTCATTCTCTACGAAATTGTTTGTTCTTTTTTTTTCTAAACTTCACAAAACCGAAGTTACAGAGGGCCCAATAGGAGGAAAAAAATAATTAATGAATTAATAACAGAAAAAAATTTATTATTTTAACTTATTACTGAATTTACTCAATTCACATCATTATTCATCAAAAATTTTTGAATTTATTATTACTTCGAATTAATAACAAAAATATTCACAATAAAATAGAAATTAATTTCATTTGTAATTAAAACAGAAATTAATGTTAATTATAATTAAAACAGAAATTCATTCTAATTATAGTTAATTTCTGTTTTATTGTGAATTTTGTTTTGTTCTTAATTCGAAATAATGTTAAATTCAAAAATATTTGATGAATAATGCAGTATATTGAGTTAATTAATTGATCAGTTAAGATAATAAATTTTTTTCTGTTAGTAATTCATTAATTATTTTTTTCTCCTATTTAGCCATCTGTTACTTCGTTTCTGTTGAGTTCAGAAAAAAATAGACATACACAATTGTGTGGAGAATTAAATTTCCTACACGATAGTCGAAAGCAAAATTAAAAAAAAACTTTCTTCGTGTAGTTATTTTCAAAATGAAGAAAAAAAAAGTTTTCAATGTTATTTAAATGGGAAAGGAGACCCCCTTTGCGCGAGCTAAATTTTTGAGATATTGAACTCAAAATTTAGGAGAATTATCTTTTTCATATTGAAGAAACTTTTATGATACGCTTAATCGTAAACAAAAAAAACTCATGTTGACACAGTCTTTTATATATATATATATATATATACATATAAGAAATTTTAATAATTTAAAAAATAAAATAGCAATTGTCATTTTTTTTTTTTAATATTATATTTTTTAAATTATTAAAACTCTTATAATTCGGAAACTATGGACTTTAGCGACTTGACTCATAGGGTTTTATTTGAAGGAAATAAAATTTCCTATAGCACTCCTATTTTCAATCTTGGCGTGCATTCATTGATTTACGTTCTGCAAGCCAAGAAAGGTCAATTTGATATGAAAAATAACTTCCTCAGCGGACATCAGTGAAACAGCTGGAATTACAGTTAAGTTACTATGGGCACTTTTGAAGAACACCAAATGCCCTGTAATTTGTGACCAAAACCGCGTCGATATCCTAAAACGCAGCTACATATAAGAAAGTTAAAAAAAAAGTAATTTAATTTACGCGTATTTTAAATGGGAAATCTTGGAAGCAACAAAAAAAATACTTTCGCCGGAAACGGAGCACCCTAATATATATATATATATATATATATATAATAGGGTGTATCCAAAAAATCGACTAATATTTCATTTTTGAACGGCCGTGGAATTCTGTCAGATAACCTCAGAATAAAGTTCCTCTGAAAATATGAGCGCGGATATTGATATTTAGAGTTCGTGAATCATAATTTTCTATTTTCCTTTTAAATAACATAAGAAAAAAAAATTTAAGCTTGGAATTTTATTCCTCGGCAATGGCTCATTGTACAGATGAGCTCAAAATACATTTTAGTGGGGAATTGAATGCTCTACAAAAATAGTCTCTTATCATTTTTTGATAAATCTGTTTCTTTAAAAGATATTTAAGGTCGAAGTCGAATTCGTATTAAATTTTTAGATCTTTATATTTTTTCCGTGAAACTATTAGATATATAACAAAATATCTTGAGATCTTTTTTGTAGAAAATTCTATTCCTTACAAATTATTTCTCATAAACTTTTTTCGAATTCCGCACAACTTTCTAGTTATTTCCATTTTAATGTCAAGCTCTTAAAAAAAATAGTGTTCTAATCGATTGTAAGAGCTTGACATTAAAATGGAAATAACTAGAAAGTTGTGCGGAATTCGAAAAACGTTTATGAGAAATTATTTTGTAAGGAATAAAATTCTTTACGAAAAAGATCTCAAGATATTTTGTTATATATCTGATAGTTTCACGGAAAAAATTTAAAGATCTAAAAATTTAATATGAATTCGACTTTAACCTCAAATAACTTTTGAACAAATAGATTTATCAAAAGATGATAAGAGACTATTTTTGTGGAGCATTTATTTTTCTACCAAAAGGTACATTGAGCTTGTCTGTACAATAAGCTTTTGCCGAGGAGTAAAATTCCAAGCTTAAAATTTTTTTTTCCCATGTTATTTAAATGGAAAATAGAAAATTATGATTCGCGACCTCTAAATATCAATATCCGAATTCATATTTCCCTTCTTGAGACCGTCACGTGGCCTCACCACCTAGGATGCTCCGGGTAGGTTGCGACTAGTCGTCCGGAACGTGTGTCACGTAACGATTCAAATTATTAAATTTTAGTTAGTTATCAGTTGAATATTTTAATTATATATTTGAATTTGAACCGTTACGCGGGCATTCCGCCATTTCGCCGATGGAGACAGCGGTCCGTGCACGGTGCTAGCAAATGCGCGCTGCGTGATAGTGAGCACATGTGCGAATGAATTTTAATTTATAATTTAAAAATACAAGTAATTTATTTTTGTATAATTTAAGCTTTTATTTATGATTTTGAGACAGTTGGGATGCATAATCCAGCGTAGCATTATGCCCCAACGATTGTTTAATGTATTGTTTTATTGAAACTTGTCATCCGACTAAGGATGTCAGTTTAGTCGAAAAATTGACCGCCGGGTAACGGTAAATCGATACCTCGGCTAAAATTCCGACGTCAAGTTAATAAGTTTTAAATAATTATTATTTCAGTTACCGGGTACAATAAAAATAGGAATAAGTTATATATAAATAGTTCATATATTTAATTAATTAATTATGTATCATTCAGATGTCGAGGAATTGTTTTTATATTTTATATTTTCAATTTAAGTAAGGCCCAGGGCTGACAAAACTAATTATAATAGAAATTAAGGGCGACGGTGGTGCTACGTGTGCGACGACCAACAGGTGGAGGTTTAGATAATTAATTTAGAAAGATACGGACTAGCATTGTGCATAGACGCGAAAACTGATCCATACTATTGTGTATTAAATATTTAGTTATTGATAAAGTTAAAGATAATTATTCAAGTAGATTCACCGGGTGAATTTAATTGACCTTTATTTCAATTTTTATTTTTTTTGAGTCATTGGAGAAAATTTTGAGTAAGTACTTTGAATTTCTTTCACGGCATTTATTTTTCACGTGATAACCTCCCCCGGTAGTTGTTGGTCGCCGCGGTGAGGGAAATTAATTAATTAATAATTGACACTGGATGATATATGACTTGCATTGCTTATAATTATCGTTAATTATCATTATTATTTATTATTGATGGTTGTATTCTGATAATTTCGACGTATATATATGTGTATACACGAGTTGAGTTCAACGTGGTGAAGCGTTGCCGGTATACCTATATATACACCTATAGTATGTATAGCTATAGAGCGCATACAGTACTTGAGTAAATTCCTCAAGTACTGACATCATCGCCTGGGTGAGAAAAATTCTCACTCGGAATATTTGTAAGAAAAATATCCAGCATTATTATATGCATTTATTATAATTTATATTTATTAGTATTTAAGACAATTGAGTAACTTTATATACTTCTCATTTTGGTTTATTTACGTACCCCAGCGGTAAAAATTATTAATGAGATTCTTATACTAAAATTATAATTTAACTTTATATTTTATAAATTTATAAATTTGTTTAATACCGAGGAATTTATCATTTTGAGTGTGAGTGAGGATAAATTCCGTGTCTTTCTCCCTCTCACAAGTGCTGAGAGAGTAAATAAAATAAGAGTATTAGTATTATTTATTATATTGGATACATTCGGATGAAATAATTGGTTTTTTTTATTTAATATTAAAATTAATATTGTGAATTAAATTAAATTATATTTATTTTGGGTTGAGTTTATGTAATGTTTTTTTTTTTCCATAATCACCGAGTGTTATTATTGTCCTAAATTTACCTGAAATTAAATATTATGTAAAATATTATTAAATTTTATATTGTTTACAAATTAAATACTCGGAAACCAACAGCTGTCGGGGAAAATTTAATATTTATTTTCCCTGGATCTTTTCCTACTGCTTTATTTCATTTTTCTGACTTTATTTATTATTTATATGTAATTATTTATTATATAATTACTATTTTTCTTTTTTTTATTATTCGTTTTATTTCTTTCAATTGTTTGTCCGCTTTGTCGCGAGTCACTTGCTCGGATTTTCCCTCGCAGATTTTCCCCTGAATTAAATTTTGTCCGTTTTAGGATAAACGGTCTGGCGCCTGCGTGCACTAACCCAGCCTGAGCAGCTGGTCCAGGCACGACATTTAACTATCATTTATGATTTAAATATTATTTAAATTTTTGTATTTTATTTTAATCTGGTCTCGATATTTATCATTTAATATCGTTTATTATTATTTATTATAATTATTATTATGACACGTGTGTGACCGCATACGATATATTGAGATGTTCCGCGTCTCCGTCGCGGATTTGCAGGATAGATATACGTTATACGTGAAACGAGACTTATCATTGGATCGACCGGACCGTTGAGACGTACAAATGTACAAATAACGAGACACCATAACAGACGCGGACTTTTGGACGCTGAAATTTATATCAGGTAATTATTTAATTAAGAGCTTGAGGTTTTGATTGTGGAAGCAAGCGATAAGTTTGAAATAATTTTATCGGATACCAGACAGGTAGCTGGTATCTATTACGAACAATACTGTTTGCGTTTGATTAGCCAGGTTGCAGGAGGAAAGAGTTGGAGACGAGAGATAGAGCGAGAGCTAGGAGTAAGGCAAGACAGGAACGAGACGTGGAAAATTTACAAGGACCATTACAATTACGAGACCAGGACGAAGACAAAGACAACGACGACGAAGACATATCTACGAAAAGCTGATTGTTGTAAAGGTATTTATTAAAATTTCTCTAGGCAGTAAGCCGGAAAATTTTATTAAAATACATAGTCATATGTCTGGTAGCGTCGCGTCTAATCGTTCGTAAATTTATTAGTTGTGAATTCAATAATTAACTGGTACATTAAGAGTTAATAAATCAAACCGGAATTGACAAAAAAAAAATTATTAATTAGTTAACTCTAGGTAGGTAGCCGGAGCCATTGTGTTAGTAAAATATTTCCAGGCAGGTAGCCGGAAATATTCTAGAAGTTTCCGAGGGGATCGTGTAACCCACGTACCGAAAACTGTCGAATCTAGTCAGAGTTGCTAGTCGGTAAGATGTAATTAAATTTAATAATAAAACAAATAAAATAATTATAAATAAAAGTAATAGCAAACTGTCTCGGTCAAAGTATAAAGGGTCCGCGGTCAAAGTCTCCGATAGTAAATAAATTAAGTAAAATTAAGTTAATTAATTACATAAACAAAATAAATCGTTACGAAAAAAAAAGTAAGTAAATGAAATAAGGAAAGTTATTGTGATATGAAAAGTACCTGAAATAGGAAAAGTAAGAAACATGTAAATTGTAACGAGTAAATTTTGAGTTGAGTATTTGGGTAAACGTGTTTTGTAGTTTTGAAGTTTTGAGACAAATAATTGGTAACGAAAGTGAAAAGATATAATAATTAAGGAGGATTAAAGATAAATAATAAATTAATTAATAACTATTTGAATTTTCAAATTAATTAATTTGTTAAAAATTTGCGGGTAAATTATTTTAACTCAATGTGTGTGAAAATAAAGTCCAGGGGACTGAGTAAGTGTGTGAGTGAATTAAATCAGAATTTTAACGAAAAATTGTAGTAATTAAGTCTCGCGATGGCGAAGCGATTTTAAAATAATTGTGTGTGCGAGTGTGTGGAAAATGCCAAAGATAATTGGCCAATTTTAATAAGGAAAATATTGCGGGTATTAATTTAATTAGTTTTAAGGAAAATATTGCGGGTTATAAATAAATTAGGTTGAAGTGAAATATTGCGGGTTGATAAATTATAAGGCTTAATAAATATAAGGGTTATAAGTGATAGTTATAAGCTTATGAAAGGTATAAAAGGTTTATAAAACGCATGAAAGGTTTTTAAAGTTTATAAAGGTCTACAAGGTTCATATAAGGTATAAAGTAATAAGGTTTATAGAGGTCATAAAGGTTAAAAGGTTAGCTAAATAAATAAAAGAATATAATTATCAAAGTAATATTTAAATTATTTATGAATTATACTTCCTCATCCTTCTCTTACAACTAAACAAATTACACCGACCCTGACGATTTAAGATCCGGCTCTGGAAGGCCGTTATCACTTCCAGTGGCGCCCTTTGATAAAAGGACGACCAGAGTAACAGCATAGCCTTGTTATATTTGGCGCCGAACTTTTGAAAAACCCCGTAAAATGTTTAAGAAAGGTTGAGGAATTGATTTATAATTGGTTAATTTGTCATGATATTGGAATATCGTGGCAGTCTCGCATCAGGTCAGCGAGCAACAGAGGGCAGCACACGCTGCTCACACGTCTCATCTGATATATTGTTATTATAATTATTTTGTTTACCTATAAGATTTTGTTTTAATTATTGCGTTAATAATACTTAATTGATTTCCAAGATATAAATTGTGTTCAATTCAGGAAAGTTTACTGATTAATTGAATCATATAATTTGACTTTTGTAGCGCTGGGAGAAATAATTGTGCATTTTATTTATATGCTTAGTATTATTACGATTGGTTGACGCATGCAGTTGGCACCCGTAAATTTATTTATCATAAATAAATTTACTAGTGCTATGAATAAATCATTGCTTGATTTATCGTTAAATCATATTAAGAATTAATTATGAAAGAGACAATTGGTCATTTATCGTCGGGAACTGGATAAATTATACGGCCAAAGTTATGTACTATGTTGGTGGTACTGGAAAAAATAACATGCGACAGTTATGTATCTCCATTTGGTTGAAGTGAGATATATAACAAAATGGCGCCGGCTGAGGTGCCGGCATGAGATTCACGTGCTGCCATGGTCAAACATGTGATAATCTCTGTAAGAGTAGAGTGTGTGCTCCTGTTACATTACCATAATTATAAATTTGACGCCATTTGGTAGTTTGAGTAAATACTATAGATCCATTGGCATGATCCGAGTATTTTGGAGAAGCATTAAAGGAAATACATTTATCGTATTAAATTCAATCAAGGGAGTTGAATAATTACGTATACTGTAAGTACTTCTAGCTAATACATTGGCGTGTAATTTAGTTCCCGAGTTGATGATCATTTGTCCGTCTCATGAGAGTGAGTGAGATAGCGAACTCTAAGTATTAATATTTCTCATAAGCATATGATGGAATGCGTGATCATTGTGCCCAGTAAATACTAATGCAATGAGGAAATTATCCGGTATTGTTTTATCATTACCAAATATTGATTGTGATAAATATTTGGTTATTTTTTTAGTATTATTTATGCGCATTAATTATTATTTCATTATTAGTGCGTCACATATTTAGTTGAGTATTATCAATTCTGGATTGTTAATTGTTATTATTTACAAGTTATTATTATTATTGCGTTATAAATGGTACGCATATAAATTATTCATGATTAATAGTTATCATGTGCGCTTATTATTTATTTACAAGTATTATTCACAAGGAATTATTATTTTACGATTAGTATCTTTTACGAGTATTTCTATATTTTTTGACTATCACGTTCGAGTGATATCATCATTTACCTGTGCTAAAATATTTCTTTGCGTTTAAGATATTTATTGTTTATACGTTATTAGTATTTTATGAGTTGTATACGCATACACGTATTATTTTGTAAGTGAATTATTATTATTCTCATTCATATCATTCATGTTTGATATGCGATGCAATTGATTATTTAATTTTATGATTTAAAATATAATTGAGAACACATGGTCACCAACCCGGCATTTATTTGACTTTTATCTGTAATTAATAGCTATCTCTTTCTTGCCAATCCTCTCCCTAACTTGAAAACTGCTCCCTGATCGTTTTATTTCCATTTTTATTTTATTTGAGTTTAATTTGATCGTGGAGGTGTGCGAACTGGCGCCCAATTCGGTTTCTAACCCAGCTTGAGCAGAGCTGAGTGTCCAGGGAGATTTTGGTTATCTCTAAGTGGGACTTTTGCTTTTGGTATTATTTGTATTTTCAGTTTTCTACCATCGGAGGGTCATAACGGCTATTGAACACCCACCACACTTCGCCGTGGGACGTATGAAATAGAAGAGAACGTTATAAATTGTAAAAGGAAATAGTCGTGTGGAGATATAAGATATAAAAATTATTGTGGTTTTTGAGTACTAAGAGAAAATTGAAAAGTTGAAATTTTTGCTGAGAAAAGTTAATTGTGAAAATAATTTGGTAGAAAATTTTGTGGTATATAAAATTGAAAACGAGTATTTAGCAAAATAAGTAATGATAAACGATAAGGAAAGTTTTGTCAAAGCATGAAGTAATTTTAACAGATAAAATTTAAGTCTAAAATAAGTACTCTAAAATATTTATAATTATTAGTAAGGATAATAGTAAAATTAAGTAAAGTAGTTGTCAGCTAAAAACTCGAGAACAACAAAGACTTTACTTATTACCAAACACGTCATATTTCTAAATTTAGAATAATTCTCGGACATAAAATTGAAAAACAAAAAGATTAAGTTTTAACGGAATTAAAATTATAAACAAAAGATCAAAAGTTATAAAACTTAATAATTAAACGAACAACATTCCTTTAAGTTGACAAACTATTATTCTAAATTTATAAATGCTCAAATATTGTAAAAATCATAAACATATAAAATGTTTACTCAATTACAAAACTTAGACAATACAGAAGTCATGGATGTGGGTTAGTTGTCAGCAGGTAGGAGATATAACCTTTTGACAACCACACCAAATCCAGGTGCATCACTTGTATCATCGACAAATGTTACGTTTTCGACAGCAACAAGAACAGTACATTTGGTGACATCGACTTCAAGGAGTATGACTAATCCACTATCTCAAATTTTAAATTCCGGTAGCCATGGATTTGTCAGAGCCGCCGATGGATTGGATTTTCCACAAAGTACGCAGGCTGGTGACGTCCATAGGCTGTTACCTGGAAAAAATCGGATAGTCAAAGAACAACTGGAAACTGATGCAGCGATCAACCAACTGTCTCAATTACTCAGATAAGTTTTAATTTGTAATAAAGAAATTAACAACAGGATAAACGCACTTGAAAACTCTTGGCGTTTAAATTCACCAATTAACTCGAGTGCAGCTAATTTTCAGTCATTTGGTTCAATCTTTGCCTCGGTGGGTCAAGTTTTGGCGAGGGGGGAGTACCCAGCTGCTAATAGTCAGTATTATGGGCCTCAAGACCGGCTGCTCAAATCTCTCGCACTCTTATCATCATTCTCACGGCGGATAAGTGATCGATACTATAGTCGATACTACAGTTGATCACCAATCAATCATAGGCGTCTCCGCTAGTTGCATTCTCATCGCAACGACCGCTCGAGTGGGGATGAAGAAAACGGAAGTTCTCTCTCTCTCACACTTTTGCGCTCTCTCTTATACATATTGCTCAAAGTGTTCTCATGGCTGACGCCACGTGCATTTTATAATCTCAGTGCTTTTATTTAATCAGTTGCGTTCTCATTCAATCAATTATCTCATTTTGCTTTAAGTAATTCATATTAATTATTTTGCATAGTATTTTTGCTCTCAGTTTAGTATCTCAGTGCATTCTCAATTAATTTAGTCTCACCGCGTGTACCTGCATTGTTCGCGCCTAGTCACTATCTTCTTGGCTTCGTGTCGTACGCGAATTAAATTGCATTAAATAAATTAAAAAAGACGCTTTTTAGTGTAAATCTCATCTCAAGAAATTCTCATACAGTGTATGTATTGTAAATAAAATATTTATTGATAATATTAATGCAAATTCAGTGTTATATAAAATTATTAACTACCCGCAAATTTCACACACACCAGATCCTCTCATCCTTATAATTAATTAGTATTAATTATTTAAACACCAGCAATATCACGGAATTCAACATCCCTAGCCACAATATCAACCTGGTAGTTGTCATGATGATAGGCCTGATCCAGCTAGTCAAAGCATATCGATTCCAGATCTTATCAGCTATCTCCAAAACCAAATACGGTGTCACGGCTGCTACATTCAAAAATTTAATTTTTTTAAGACCTTTTATACATTAACCTTTTTATATATTACGCCGACTTATTGACGCCGGCAGTCGTACCGGACAAACATACCTACCTGAGCGTTGTCAACGCTTTACAATTAAGTCATATTGTACTAATGGACCACGCGTATTATAGATTTTTCTTTTCTTGAAATTTCATCATTTTTACTTAACGTATTTTTAGAATTTATGTATCCATTCCCATTTAAGAATCTAAGCATAAGCGCTGTAATATTTTCTTTGATTTTCCATCTTAAACCATAGACCACCCAACTCATGTGCACCTGCATGTGATTCTTGGAAATTAGAGAAAGCTAATGGAAACCTCCAATTTTATGGCTTTCTGCACGAGCATGCTTGGTGACAAAGTGATGCCAGGTCATCAGCCTATTTAATAGTCAAAATCTGTTTCCCAGGGATCACACGTGTACATGGGCTTAGATCTTTTGGGCGAGTCCGAATCTTTTCATATGGGAATCAAGTTACCACCACTTCTCATATGTGAAGACTATATAAAAGACCATGGACTTTAGCTCATTAGTTCTTTTGGGAATCAAACTCTGAACCATACCGAACTCCGGACACTTGACGGTGTTTGTAGCTAGAGGATTGATAGGAGAATAATTGACGTGATATTAAATTTACTATTCGGTCAACGGTAGCTGGGCATACGAACCGGACCTTGATCGTCGTAAGTCGTGAATTAATACCAATCGAAAGAACCGGTAGCGTTGATTATCTTCATCTTATTTTAATCCATTTAATTTCATTTTATTTTTATATTGAATTGTACCATGAGAAATGTGAAGAATCAAAGAATATTTTACCGTGATCAATGCGAAGATTTTGGATAATATTTTACCGCAAAAAAAGCAAAGAATTTGAATATTTTGAAACTATTTTACCGTGAAAATACGCGAAGATTTTATAAACAAATTGATATTTTATTTTACCGCGAGAAGCGTGAAGACATTCATTTTATTTTTAATCTACGAAGATTTAGAAACGCATAAAACATTTAAATTGATGCAACAAAGCATACTAAATAAATAAATAAATTGATAAATTTGAATCATATTAATTAACTGCAACAACGCGTTGTGAATAAGTGTCTTGTGTTACTGCTGACAGTCCTGACACCTCACCTAAACCTGTTTAGGGTAAGTTTTAAACATTGTAATCATTATCTGGTATTTTCTAAATTTACTTGAAATATTTGTAAACCATATGCATGAAAAATTTACTCTCATATTTACTATTTTAAATATTGCCATTTGTAACTCTTTTTGTATATTGAATATTTAGTCCTCAATAAATAAATACTCGTTAATATAAAACATTTGAAAAGCATTATTTCTCAGACAATTTTACTTTAGCAATGAGATACTAGCTTCACGAGGCTTTTCGGCAGCCCACCTTCCTTTATCCCTTAGTTTTCTACCTGTCTAGCCGCTCAGACCGATAGTTCACAGTAGGGAGTACACAATCTTACATTTACCGCTCAATGTTTGATTGTGAAATTAGATCAGTCACCTCATGTATTGGAAATTGCTTTGGGTTTTATCAATATTGTCTTCAACAATATTGTGTGGGCGCGATTTAAATATAAAATAGAATGAATTGAGCATTTGGTTAACGGTAGCCGGGCATACAAACTGGACCTTGATCAATATAAGTACCCTTTTATTCAATACATTTTATACGAATATCGTACCTACGCCCATCACGATCCCCAATCGTGACAATGGAAATTACAACTATCTCAACAACAAGAAAAGGAGTCTGCAGCGCCAGATTCCGTTGTCTAATTTAAATTACAACAACGAGCATCAGTGAGAAAGGGCAAGGGATTGCCTCCAGGCAGGTGATTGTTTCTACAACTCGCCGGAGACACCCGCTCCAGCTTCTGAACAGAATTAAGGCAGGAATAATGGATCAATTGCTGATGGAAGAAGGTGGAAAATCATTCTGAGCAGTTTGAAAATGGGAAACTTGCATTTTCCGCAAGAAGATATAACTGTTAACGACTTCCTATATACAATCGAAGCCAGAGCCAATAGAAAAGGGTGGACAACAAGAACTTCTTAAAGCTATGAGTTACATACTCTAGGGAGCTGCAGCATGTTAAGGCTTATTTCAGTAAATAAATAATTAAATTTTAGCAGAATATTAATAATTCTAATGATAAATAAATGAAAACTGATCGATAGCAGAATGTAAATGAGGTAAGTATAAATTGAAACTAGTATATTATTTAAACAATATTATATATTTCTATGATTTATATGTAATTAGAAAGATACTTTATCATAGAACAAAAAAGTTTTTGGGTCCGTAGCTGTATCTACATTATTCAACAAATTATAAGCTATGAAATTTCAAGAAATATCAAAAAAATCTTAAATTTTTATAAACAAATGCTTATAACAACTGATAAACAATAGTTATACGATCGATTTTAAATTTATTTCAAAGAGAAATAAATCCTTTAGAAAAATGACTTAAATGTCCTTTACCGTATCTTTTATAGTTTAAAAGTTATAACAATTTATAACTTGATAAATTATGTAACGGCTGAAATTTCATTAACATATAATATTTAAAAATGCTGTAAAAAATACACAAAAATTTTTTTCTATATTTTGTTATGTATGGTTGTTTTTGTAATTTTTTGTAGTTTTCGAAAAAAAATATAACGATTAATATTAATTGTTTATAACAAATTGTTAAGTTAAGAAACAATTGAATTATTTATTAAAAAAATGTATTTCTTTGTTAATCCGTTGAAAAGAGTCAATGATGATTCGTAAGAAAAAAATAATTTCTTAACTAATTATTTAAACAATTGAAATATGAAAAAAACGATTTTAAACAATTAAAAAATTTATTTAAGAAATTTTTTTTTTTTTTAAATCATTATTTTACCTATACAATAAGATGGTAAAAAAAATTTTTAAAACATCCCAAAATTGTCTATTTGTTGATAAACAATTTCTTAAAAAATAGCGTAAAATTTTTTTTTCCACTGTTAATTAATACCTATGGTAGATGCAAAAACAGCAATAATAAGATATTACTGAAAAAAAATTTTTTTCATAACATTTCTTAGAAATTTCATTTTTTGTTAATTGAAAAAATTTATAATTAACAAAATAATAAACATTACAAAATTTTTTTTGCATTACTTTATTAAGTACCTAAATGATAAGAGCTCCACGAAGGGAAAAATTTATAAATGAATTATTTAAACTTTTATACCGTAATTTATAAAAACAGAGATTGGAAAAAAATTAGTTAATTAACAATGGTGTAAATTTTTGAAAAATCGATATAAAATTTTTTTTTCACCGAGGTTTTTTTCGTTCAAGTGTTTAGATTACACCATAATTTATTCAAATTTTTAAATTGTTATTTAATACTATAAAAAAATTATTTTAGGTGATATACCGGCTTTTTAGACGGCGCGCCTATGTCGTAACGACCTCGCGGAGCCCTATTTTCAGCGTTAAAAAAAAATTATAAATAATAGAGATAGAATTCCGGGAGTTGGGAGTTTTTTATTGGAAATTTCCTCCTCTTTCAGGATCTTTTTTCAAAATTCCTTAAATATCATTATTTTAGAAATTATTAAGGAAAAACCAAATTCCTTTTTTTTTTAATCTTATTTTGTTTATAACAATCGCAATTTTTCATGTGCTAAGAAGCCCTTAAAAAACATTTTTCTAGACATCATTCTTCATCCAATGAGCTATCATATATATTTTTAGGAGCTTTATGTCTATTTAACACGTTTTTGAACTTGTTGACTAGACTAAATCCACAGCAACAATATCAGCAGTTAAAACAAGCTCAAAGATCAAAATCAAGGCTTCGCTGGCTTTTCCAAGATTTACTAAACTGTGTTTCAACTGTGACATATATGGACATCTATTTAGAGCTTGCATCAACCCAAGAAGGGACGTTTGCAATGTATGCTTTAAAGTTCGTCACTCGAGACAAAATTGTAGTTAGCTGACAGGGGTAGATAACAATCTACTGGAATATTTGTTGCCTAATAAAATAATTCATAGTCATCAAGAAGATAAAAACAGTCCTGGAAACATCTAAAAAACGATTAATACCTGGACCGAACTTCCTGTCGGCTCGGGATATCCATGGAGTAACAAAAGGGTTATATGAGACGATAAAATTAGCCGGCCGGAAATTTTGCAGGCAGGTTGCCGCAATTTTCCCCTCCAGGCAGTTCATTAATACCCGATTGTCAGTATGAGATTTTGCAGACAGGTTCACCGCATTAGTTTCAACCAGGTGGTACATGAAATCTGTTAGCCGGAGTAAAGTGTTGCAGAAAGTTGTAGTATCTACTTTACCGCAATACTCCAGTCCAAGCAGTTCTCACATGAAATTACAGTGTCAACAAATATCATAACATCGAGAAAAAATATTTTCTACGACCAGAAATAATGTCAGTGAATTTCATCAAAGCCTTGGGTCAGTCACCACGTGTGATAAGATCACAATTCTGTCATTAAAGATCTAGAATTGCCAGATCGAACTCTTAATTTTCTTTCGATGATCTCAACAATTGATCGTATGAATAAGAAGTGAAGCTAACATATCTTGGCCGCTTTTTCTGTAACTAGGCAGTTCAATAAGCCAGTTTACAGGATCGCAGGCAGTAGACTCGATTCCAACATCTTCATCTATCGTAACGGTATCGGAAACACTAAGTCAGTTTCAAGAACTTTATATATGACTTTCAAGTTGGACTAGCATTTTCAATTATCGCTAACCCGGGCAACAGCCTGGCAGGGGGGAGTGTAACGGGGTAAATTGAGTTTTATTATCAACCAAAATCGTGATTTTCCACGATTGGTCAATTACCCTACCTGCAACCCCAAAGGAGCATTTGATTGAATTTTTTAACTTGTCGCTGGGCGCGCTAAGTAAAAATGCTAATACGAGAAGCCCAATCATAATTAGGCAGAGTGGGAATTTTCCGATCATGGCCGAAAATCATCGAGTGAAATTAATAAAAGTAGAAGAAAAAAGTGAAGAAGGAGGAGAGTCTGCAGGACCGGGTAATCACCCAAACGCACACGGAGACCGAGCCAATAGGACTGGGCAACCATCAAGGCAAGACTTGTGACTGAAGCGATCCAACTTAGAAGAGATGCCAATACCATAGACGCCATTATCCGACGCTATTAATATACCAGGTAAATTATTTAATTAGGAGTTGGTTTTCATATTGTGGAACCAAGCTATAAAAGAAAATACAATTGATACAAGATAACAGGCAGGTAGCCGGTACCTTTTATTATTAAGAACTAATTGCGTCTGAATAGCAGGTTGAAAGAGAGTTCGAGTGTTTTGGCGAAGACGAGAATTTGATCCGAGTAAATTTGGAGAAGGTCACACGAGACACACACGGTCTATAACAACTACCCGAACAAGAGAGAACCTTATACACGGAGTAGAGAGAACATTACACAAACAAGGACAACTAATATAGAACAAGCGACGGGAAAGAATCAACGGAAATCGTTATAGGTATTCTGTAGAGTATTCCAGGCGGGGAGCCGAAATATTTATTAAGTAAAACAGATAATTTAACGTCGTGTTTTCGAAGTATTGTCATGTCAATTTAATGTGTAATAAAATAATTGTAAAACCCGGACTCAACGATAAGTAGCTTTGATATTTCCAGGCAGGTTGTTTAAGTCACTCACCGGAAAATTCTTCTGGAATTTTCCAGGCAGGTGGTGTAAAGCATTCGCCGGAAAATCAATTGCGTTCTAGTCAAAATTATCTAGTCAGTAATATTAAGATAAATTTAATTATAAGTAAATTAAATTAATTACACAATAAAATCAATTAATAATTTTTAAACGTTATGAGTGTCATAAAGTAAAAACGTGAAAAATAAATATTCCAGTTTTGAGTTTTGTGATATCGAGGTCGTGATAAATTGTTGAGCGGTCACATAAAAATCTCATAAAACCGGCTTAACAAAAATTGTTGATACGGAAAGATCAACGTTTATAAGAAATTAGTTGTTGGAAAATTATTAGTGATTTTGAAATGCTAAATAATTATGCGAAAATCAATTAAGGAAATAGATTAAGGGAATTTTATATTGGTAAAAGTGTGTCAGTGAAAAGCGTAAATATAGAAATCGTGATAATTAAATAAGTTGTAAAAATTGTAATACACTAATGAGTAGTGTTAAAAATTACGTAGGGTGTCCAGAGGACCGCACGGCTATTAAAAATTAAGGTTTTTGCCACGTAGAGGGTCTGGTTAATCGCGTGGAGATTAAGTTAAGCTTAGTGTATGTGTAGAATAGTCCAGGGGACTCAGTGTAAGTGTGTGTGTGTGATATAGCCAAAGGTAGTTGGCTAATTTTAAAAGAAATATTGCGGGTCAATAAATAAATGAGGTTATAGGATCTATGAAGGTTTAATAAAGTCATAAGGTTCTAAGGTCAAAAGATTATTAAATAAATAAAGGTAAAATTGTTAAAAGTGAAATATATAAATTAATTATGAATTATCCTGCCTCAGCCTTCTCTTACAAATTAATTTTACACTGACCCTCAAGATCCGGCTCTGGGAGGCCGTTTTCACTTCCAGTGGCACTTTTTGATAAAAGGACGACCAGAGTAACAGCTTAGCCCTGTTATAGAAAGAACGAACCAGGAGTGAGAATTGTCTGAGTCTGAGATTTCACACAAGTAGGCGTACATGTCTCCGTTTTTGAGAGTGACGCACTTCAACCTGTAAAGACAGTGGTACGCGCCAATTGTGGATGCGCAAGACATTAGATATGAGACTGGATAATCACGTCGGGGTCACCACTTTGGCGACGATACTTTAGGTTTAGATTGCGATAATCACTGCCTAAGTCACCAACTACCAAAGAGTGAAACGTTGTGAGTGATAACGAAATGAGAAGAGATGGAAAAAGGTATTTGTGGGGTGAGAGGCGTTTTGTCTAAGTATACGATAGCTAAAAATCCTCGAGTGTGTCTATCGTATACCCCGCCTAAGACGCCGTGTTGGAAGTTACATTTTGGAAATGTAATATACTGAAAAAGGCATGTGGCGAATCACCACATATATGCATATATTAGAACGTATCAGAAAAAAAAAATCTGGGTGTCGGTTGACCCTGCGGGCCAGCCCCAAGACTTCCCGCTGTTTTCGACCTCAAAGAGCTCGAAAACATTAGTGCAGATATATTTTCGAGCTCTTCGAGCTCGAAAATGCTAACACATGCAATTGTTTTTTTACGATCTTTTCAAGCTCTAACAAGTTACCTGTTATGCTGGAGTTTGAAAATTTAAGAATCGAAAATCATCAATGAAGCGGTTTTTAAAATTTAGTTCCTGATTATGTTCAGTAAAATAAGTGTATTGAGGCAGAAATCAATGTCGGGGATCAACATCAAGATTTAAATAAGTTTTGACTCATGTAAGAAACAATAAAATATGAAATATCCGATAAAAATATTAAAAACTACGTTTTATCGATTTTTTTGTTGATAATATGATTTAAACTCAAAACCAAGTTCGATGACATTATATGATCAAAAGAAACCATAAAAAAGATGAGTTAGTATGATATCAGGCACATTTTGTTACGTTATATTATGATTTATCCGGAAAAAATAACATAAAATGTTATTTTTTTAACTTTTCAACGCCGATATCTTTTGAACTAATCAATCGATTTTGATAGTTGACGTGGCAATCGGCGCGTTTTATTGAATTCTAGAGCTGATTAAAATTTGAAATCGATCGCGTCAGTCGTTTCTAAAATATTTAGAAAAAACCGCTTTTCACCATTTCTTTCTCCCGTGATAACTCTCGAACGAATTATCCGATTTTAATGTTTGAGGTGGCAATCGACGCGTTTTATTGAGTACTAGAGCTGATTAGATTTTGAAGTCGATAGTATAAGTCGTTTTTGAGAAATCAATAAAAAACTAAAAAAAAAATTTTTTTTTTTTTCGTAATTCGCCAATATTTTCGAGTCTATTTGATCAAATAATCTGAAATTTTCAGAAAAGTTGAAGGCTAACAAGCTCTTTCGATTGCCACCTCAACCATCCAAATTGATTCATTAGTTCAAAAGTTACAAAGAGTTACATACACACATACACACACACACACACACACACACACACACACACACACACACACACACACACACACACACACACACACACACACACATACACACACACATACACACACTCGGACATCATTCTGAAAATAGTCAGAATAGCTTCCTAGGACCTCAAAACGTTGACATCTGATGAAAACCCGATTTTCGAAAATCGGGGTGAAAACAAAAACTTCCCGAAATTTTTGAAAATCGTCGATGTTCTTAGCGGGAAGTTAAAAAATTTCGTTACGTCCAAAATTGGTACGTCGTTATTTAAGTTTTTGTGAGTATTTGGTCCAAGCCGAAGCCTATAGACCGGGAACTTCAGAGGTTTTTGTCTTAATAACATTGTTGGTGAAGGTTAAATTAAATGATAAATTCTCGGTTTAAATGTAATACAAATATTATAAAACCCGTATAAATGTTATGGTTTGCTAAATAACTATCACAAAAATTTAGCTATTGAAAATTATTCAATTCCCATTTTAAACGCAATATTAAATGTTAAACAACACTTACTAAAATTAACTATCCAAATACAATATTAAACCGAAAATAGAATGCTAAACAGCACTTACCAAAAATTAATTATTCAAATACAATATTAAACTGAATAAATATTAATTATTCGAATATAAATTCTAAACACAAAATTAAATGTTAAACAACACTTAAAATAAATTGATCGTTCAAAATACAATTTCAAATATAAAAATTCGTGACCAGATTATTTCTTAAAGTCTCTCACAAAATTTTATCTGTGGTATTTTATATTAAATATTTATTAACATACCTGGGTTTTCACCTTGCAGTATTTACCGTTGCGAAAATATTTAATAAAAAAGATATACTTGAAGAACCTTTTGTACAAAGCTCACTGACTCTATTTAAAAGTATACTTTATTGTTTTACGAGGAGAAACCCGGCCACTGAACTTAAGTTATGATTTATGATTCGCATACTTGGAGATCCTGCTCAAGAGAGAGAGAGAGTTCACACAACCAATTTTTTGGGTCTCGATTTTCGGGGCGTTCCAGTTGACCTCAATTGGGGAAAAAATGTAACTAATTAGGTGCCCGGTTTCCTGGGCCCTTATCCCCACTCTTAGATTTTCCAGAGAGCGTCATCTGAACTCCCACTACAGGTGAGCTCCACTTATTGAGCCCCTCATTATGTACCGATTCGATTTATTTTGATTGCAATCGTTTGTTGGTCGTTTGTCGGTCAATGTTGGGCTATTAAAGTTGTTTATCGGGTAATTGTTTATTTATAAAAGAATAAATAAAATTCAACTTATATTTTTTTCTATTTAACCCCGCTACTTCTATACTTTTTTAATTTTTTAATTTCAATCGTTAGAAAATCTTTTGTCGGTGATTGCCGGTTCGTTTAAATTATTGATACAATAATATTAATTGGGTAATTTTATTATAAAAAAAATGATGCTAATTGTAAGGACATTATTTCGTACACCTAACAACATTGTGGCGCTACCTGTCAATACCTTAGATTAATTGGCAATAATTTGAATATCGGGTTTTTAATCAAACGAAACAAATAATTATTTTTTAAGTTAACTTTTAATCCAACAATTCATTACCATTATCATGAAAACAAAATTTATTTCTGTCGAAGACCCTAATAATAGCCATGCTAGTTTTTTAATTAAATTTTTATTACAAATAAAATTATTATTTCGTTTTTATTTTTTTACTGTTAATGACAACTTATTTTTTTGAAAAGTAGTTTATTGAAACCGAGTTATTGAAATTACTTACAAATTATCATGTTATTTCATGTCCATTAACTTTCTTTTATACTAGAAGGCTTTTGCGTGCCAGGGCGCGCCTATATGGTCCGAATCAGCTACTAATATGACCAACCATTCCCATATAGCACCGTTGCTATGACTACAGTTTTCATAATAACCGTTGCCATGACAGCAGATTTCATATCAACCGGTGATATGACAACAGTTTCCATAACAACCGTTGCCATCACAGCAGACACCATAAAAACCGTTGCTATGACTGCAGTCTCCACAGCAACCGTTGCTATAGCAACATTCTCCGTAACAACCGATGCCATGACAACTACAAACAGTGACATAATAGCACTTTTTTGAGTAGTTCATTAACAATAAGGAAATTCTTAAAAACAACCTCGAATGTTCTAAAGGTTTCATAACACAGAAAATATATCTTATTTTGGTAATTGGACAATTATCTCTGGGTTAATTATAAAAATACAACAATGATAGCGTTATGACAATATGGTGATGAGGAACTTTTTTATTATAATAATTTTCACATTTATTGTGGTAGGACAGATACTTTTGTGACAGGCTCGTTAGATTTATTTTTCGAAAGCCTGTGACTTGGTAAAAAATGAACCAAATGGCAATTTTTCTTTTACTTTCTTTGTTTTCAGGTGTAGTTTTTGAAAAAAAAGACAAAAACAGTATTTATAGGTATCTTCTTTTTTTTCACTTTTTTGAAAAAAATCCAAATTTTTTCGAGGATTACCACTTCTAATTCATGTTTCTGTCTCAATTTTCCGAACACTGAAGTCGTGTATAAATCCTCAAAAATTTTCAGAGTGATGTTTTGTAAAATGAGCCCAATTCACTGGGCAAAATTTTTTTTTTCAATTGATAAAAAAAACAGAAAGAAAAATCCACCCACTCTAGGATTGGCGGAAAAAGTCGCAGAATAAATTGAAGTTTTTTTTTTTTTTGAGAAAATAAAAAAAGGTGAACTGTAAGAAAATAATCGTTTTTCTCAAAAAAGCCGAAAATTTCATAGAGTTTATTATCTTAAATTTTTTGTATTTTTTTCTGAAAAGTACATTCGAAGATAAAAATTTTAGAAAAAAAAATCCCAATTAGTCAATTTTTGAAGAAGTTATAACTATTTGAAAAAATATAACCCTTATTTTTGAAAAATTCATAACTTTTTTTGGGTAAGATATTAGCAAAATATTATTCGTTCTTTAATTCAAAAAACGCTACAGTTTATACAATTTAAGTGTAGATCAGCAATTTATGTTAAAGGAAAAAAAATAGAAATCACACAAGATGCTGATGACTAACCTGAAAATTATGATGTAGAAACTAAAAACTACTGAACATTTCATTTGAGATGTATCAATGAGTTCAATAAACTATAAGTTTATAAATTTCGATCGTGATTTTTATTCAAATTATAATAAAAAGTAAACTTTAATATCTTAGTTGATAAACCATAGCTATCAAATTATTGAAGTGAAGAATTACGTTAGAAATTTTTTTTATTTAAAACAATATGAACGCAATAAATCATGATAAAAACTTTCTGTAGCTAAATTCAGCTTTGTGATAAACAATTATTCGTAAATTTTTCACTACTAATGACAAAAAAATAAAATGCAATTTTCTAATACACAATAAAAACTTTATGCACAATTTAGTTCCTTTTTCTTTTTTGAAGTAACTTTTACATGAAAATACATACCCTGATTAAACAAAACGATTTGTGACGATTAAAACTGTTTTAATCGTCACAAATCGTCAATTGATGATTAAAAACGATTAAATTTTTAATCGTTTTTAATCGTCGTGAATCGTCAACTGACGATTCGAGAGGATTAAAAACGATTAAGTTTATTAAATTAGCAGATTTTATTTAGATGAAATCGAGCATTTGTGATAGTATACATCATAGAAGCGGAATGTATTAGACCATTTGAACACTTATGGGAGATAAAGAACTGTACCGATGAAACCATTAATTTACCGATTACAGCGGTCGAGAAAAAATTAATTTTTGTATCGATTGAACCTACGAACGCCGATGTTGATGAAACCTATAAAAACTATTTATGTATGCAACCAAATAATTATGAGATACAATAAAACATATATACTTGGCGTTTAATGGAATTGTTACTTTTTTAATATTTAGCAGTAGCTTAATTTAATTTATAACCAATTCCAATGACACAAAAAATAACAAATAATAAAAAATTCCTTAATTTCATAATATATCAATAATTGTAAGTAAACATCGAATCGTTATAATTTAATAAATATTGAAGATTAAAAACGATTCGTGACGATTAAAAATTTTAAGTCGTCATGAATCGTTTTTAATCTTCATTCGGAACCAGAAATTACAATATTATTTTACGATTAAAGACGATTCATGATGATTTAAAATTTCAAGTCGTCATGAATCGTTTTTAATCTTCATTCGGAACCAGAAATTACAATATTATTTTACGATTAAAGACGATTCATGACGATTTAAAATTTCAAATCGTCATGAATCGTTTGTAATCTTTATTAAGAACCAGAAATTATAATATTATTTTACGATTAAAGACGATTCATGACGATTTAAAATTTCAAATCGTCATGAATCGTTTTTAATCTTCATTCAGGACCAGAAATCATAATATTATTTTACGATTAAAGACGATTCATGACGATTTGAAATTTTTAATCGTCATGAATCGTTTTTAATCTTCATTCGGAACCAGAAATGACAATATTATTTTACGATTAAAAACGATTCATGACGATTAAAAATTTTAATCGTCATGAATCGTTTTTAATCGTAAAATATTAAATCGTCTTTTGACGATTTAGAACGATAAAATCTGAAAATCCATGATGATTATGACGATTAAAGACGATTAATGATGATTTAATTCTTAATCGTTTTTAATCGTCATAAATCGTTTTGCTTAATCAGGGTAATTTAGATTATATTCCTTGGCCATGTGCGATAGAAAAAGTTTCCAAGAAAAAAATTCCTAACCTATATTTTAAATAAGACAAATAACTAAATACTCATGAACATTATGAGTGAAAAGATAAGGCTCAATTAATAAAAAAATTGTTTTATTAAATTAATAGTACATTATTTCTAAGCATTATAACTTTAATTTCCTACACTTATAAGGTAGTTCATGCGTTAGCATTTAGTTCTTAGTTAATCCTGTCAAAATTAATCAAAACAAATTTCACATAAGAAAATTATTATAAAATAGAAGCTCGATGTTCATAATACTAAATCTATTTTATTTTTACTTAAATATAACATCTTTTCAAGCGATAATAAACATAATCAACTATTAAATTTCTTAAAGTAAAAGGTACTTGTTATGATACTTCGAAGACATCAAGAACTCTACTTTTTTTTGTTTCCTATGTGAGTAATCCCAGTTACAAACTTTAGTAGTAAAACTTATCACAATTAATTGTACTGTCAGATTATTTGTTACTTAGCTTTGTTATTAGTACTACTATTATTATTACTATTGAGTTTCTGACTTAGTTATGTGCATTATTAAACGTAATTAAAGATAGAAGTGATTGTTATTATAATAAAATGTATAAACTTAATATTTAATTACGAATATAAAGAAAGCTATAAATCGATACCATCGATTGAACGAACACGTAATTTTATGAGGAATGATTTATAAAAATATAGGAAATATCGTCTTTTTCAGTTTATTGACATTGATATATCTTGACAATATTAAATTATCAATAAAAACTGTAGCTACTTTTTTTTATTCATAAAATAAAACTATAATTAAAAAAAAAAGTATTTTAATACAGAAATAGTGATTTCATTTCAAGGTTATTATATTTTTTTTTAACAGAGAAATACAAATAAAAATTCCCCTGAAGGCTTGTTGAGAAAAAAAAAGAAAAAGCTAAAATGACTCTAGTCATTGCCGCCTTAAGGACCTATTTTTTTTATCACTCATTTACGAAAAAAATACCAAGAACAAACAATAATTTTATCAAACAATTAACACGAACTAATTATTTTCAATAAATATCAAAACAAAAAAAAATGTATCACCGGCGCCTTAAGATTGCTACGCAGAATCGTTAATTATCATCATAATGACCCTAATAGCACAGTTTGCTTAGCTAAAGTTTACCATCCAAAAGAATCCTTGAATTTTTTGTCAAATGTCCGTCAACTTCGGGATTTTTCGGTTTTGACGACAATTTGTATACAACTTGCTACTCAATTTGACGTAAATTTTCACTACCGAAATTAGAATGCGAACTCACTTCAAAAGTAGTATACAAATTATCGTCAAAACCAAAAAAGCCCGAAGTTGACGGACATTTGACGAAAAATTCAAGGAAACTTCTATTAGGGTTTTTTTTTCTAGTAACAAAATTTACCTTTAAATTGAGGAAAAATTAACCACAAATTTTTTTTTCTAATTTTTGCTGTCAAATTTTCGGCAAATTCGAGCAGCAAATTTCGGTAATTTTAATTGTTCAATTACTGTCAATTTCAAGCAAAATGGCTATTAGGGATGACAATTCAAGCTTCATAAAAATCAACCTTGCGAACGATTCAGTAATGTGTATCCGCCTTTAGACCTACAAGCGATTAGAACAGATTAGAATGTTGCACAACAAAAATAACAATTTTTTATTTTGGAGCAAGATTATTTTTTAACAGGAAATATATTTTTTTTATTTGAAAAGTGGAATTTCCTTTTCGTAAAACTACTTATTGATATCGATTTTTATGGAATAATAATTAATATGTGTTTACAAATCAAAATATTTCCACTTTGGCGTTTTGGAGTAAATGTGTTCGATTACAGCATAGTTTGAAAATTATTAATCTATTCGGTAAATATTAGGGCTGTACAATTTAGTCGGTTAAAAAAGTTAACCTGGCTAATTAGCTGGCTGACTGCTCGGCTTAGCCGGTTAACCGAAATTAGCTAGGCTAATTAGCTAAAGGTTAAACCGGCTAATCAGCTAATTTTATATTTTATAAAATATCTATGTTTTTGAGGATTAATAGACATAATTTGACTGAGAATGAATTTATTACATAGTATTTTAATATTAATAACAGCAATTTACATTTTTGAAAGTTTTTTAATCTAGTTTTTCTATCATATCTCTATTTTGGTATAAAAAAATTAATATATTAGCAGTTTCTGGTGACAGACAGCTTCTTTTGGCAGAAATTATATTGTCTGCCGTTGAAAAAACCCGCTCAGAAAGAGTACTAGAAGGAGGGATACCTAAAAATTTTCTGGCAAAATTTGCCAAGATTGGAAATTTGTTCCGCTTGGAATTCAACCAAAGTAGTGGATTGTTTGCCTTTGGAATTGTAGGCTCTCGGTCAAATTTTATTATTTCTTTTTCAATAGGACTTTGGCCTTCAAGACTTGCCATTCTCTGCAGATTTCCAGACAAGCCGCGTACAGGATCAAAAATATAATCTAAATCTCTCTCTCTTTGATTTTTATTCAAATCAGGTTCATTTACTGTGATTCTCGCTGTCATTTCAATCAATTTTTCCTTGATCTTATTCCGATATGGTTCTTCTTCATTTGCTAAATCTTTGTAACTATGTATTTATAAAAATTAGTATAAAAAAAAAACTGTAAAATATGGTTGACCCGGCCAGTCATCTTTAAAAATTAAAAAAATAATCACCGTGGATTTAAATAAGATGCAATTGCACAACAAGTTACATTTGTATTACTTAAAAAACGAGTTGTTAATTCTTTTTCAAGAATTTCTTTGAGTAATAAAATATATTCGCTATCATCATCTTGCGGCTGTAAAAATTTATTCAATAATGAATAGACAACAGTTGGCCGTACCATAGAAAGAGTGGACTGGCTCTCAGTAGACATTAATCTTGTCGCAACCTCAAATGACTTAAAAATTTTGATGACATCTTGCAAATAGGTCCAATCAGAGTCATTTAGAAGTAGTTTTTTCATCATTTCTTTAGGCGTTATCTCTTGATCTAATAAAACCCACTCAACAGCTTTACGCTGTTCAACTAGACGTTCGACCATATCATATGCCGAATTCCGACGTGTTGGAGAATGGCTTATTAACCGGTGAGTTGGCAGATGATGTTTTTTTTGGGCATTTTCCAAAGCTGTACTGGCTTTATTCGAGTGCTTAAAGTGACCTACTATGGCTGAAACTTTCTGTAAGCAATCTTTCAAATTACATTCTTTTAGAGCTATTTCTACAACACACTGTAGAGTGTGGAAAAAACTGCGGACACTTATTTGAAGATCATCATAAGCTTCCCAATTGTCTTGTACAGCAGCAACCATGTACCGAGCATTATCGTGTACGACTGCAATCACTTTGTCATAAAGATTCCAATCATTCAATGCTTTAGCCAGATAGTTGTATGTATTTGTGGCATTATAACTTTCTGACATTTCTAATGTGTCTAAGGTAAAAGAGGACAAATTCCACTGATCATCAATACCATGGACAGTAATAGTTACAAATGAATTATTAGCGCGTGATGACCAACCATCAGTTGTTATGGACACATTTGGGAATCGATTTAAAGATGATTGAAATTTTTAATCGTCATGAATCGTCTCTAATCGTAAAATAATATTATAATTTCTGGTTCTGATTGAAGATTAAAAACGATTCCTGACGATTTGAAATTGTAAATCGTCATGAATCGTCTTTAATCGTAAAATAATATTATAATTTCTGGTTCTGAATGAAGATTGAAAACGATTCATGACGATTTGAAATTTTAAATCGTCATGAATCGTGTTTAATCGTAAAATAATATTGTAATTTCTGGTTCTGATTGAAGATTAAAAACGATTTATGACGATTTGATATTTTAAATCGTCATGAATCGTCTTTAATCGTAAAATAATATTATAATTTCTGGTCCTGAATGAAGGTTAAAAACGATTCATGACGATTTGAAATTTTAAATCGTCATGAATGGTCTTTAATCGTAAAATAATATTGTAATTTTTGGTTCTGATTGAAGATTAAAAACGATTCATGACGACTTGAAATTTTTAATCGTCACGAATCGTCTTTAATCGTAAAATAATATTGTAATTTCTGGTTCTGAATGAAGATTAAAAACGATTCATGACGACTTGAAATTTTAAATCGTCACGAATCGTTTATTAATTATTAAAGAAGATAAAAAACGATTAAATTTTTAATCTTTTTTAATCCTGTCGAATCGTCAATTGACGATTCACGACGATTTAAAACGATTAAAAATTTAATCGTTTTTAATCATCAATTGACGATTTGTGACGATTAAAACAGTTTTAATCGTCACAAATCCTTTTGTTTAATCAGGGCAGACGTAAACGCCTATTTTTTTATTATTTACATTTTATACATAATTATCGAAGCTGAAAGTTTATATGTTCTATTTTGCAGAAATTAATTCTTCTATCAGGAATTATGTGAAATTGAAAAAAAAAAAAAAAAAAAAAAAAAATTAAATTACTGTGCACAGAAAAACGATTAATCTTTAGTTAAGAAAATA
The DNA here is from genome assembly GCF_026212275.2 of Microplitis demolitor. Lineage (NCBI taxonomy): Eukaryota > Metazoa > Arthropoda > Insecta > Hymenoptera > Braconidae > Microplitis > Microplitis demolitor. Next base: position 9,811,438 of record NC_068554.1, read on the forward strand.
TTTTGGAAAACAAACATTTTCGGGAACTAAGTCAAGATTTTCTTGAGACAAGTAAATTTGTCTTGGTTAGATTTTTACTTTATCCAAGAAAATTAAGGTTTTAAAAAAAATTTCTTGAATCAAAAATATTTGCTTTCAGTCGAGATTTTTAACTTCCCGCTAAGAAAATCGACGATTTTCAAAAATTTCGGGAAGTTATTGTTTTCACCCCGATTTTCGAAAATCGAGTTTTCATCAGATGTCGAAGTTTTGAGGTCCTAGGAAGCTATTCTGACTATTTTCAGAATGATGTCCGAGTGTGTGTATGTATGTGTGTGTGTGTGTGTGTGTGTGTGTCTGTGTGTGTGTATGTATGTATGTAAACTCTTTGTAACTTTTGAACTAATGAATCAATTTGGATGGTTCAGGTGGCAATCGAAAGAGCTTGTTGGCCTTCATATTTTCTGAAACTTTCAGATTATTTGATCGAATAGACTCGAAAATATTGGCAAATTACGAAAAAAAAAAAAATTTTTTTTTTAGTTTTTTATTGATTTCTCAAAAACGACTTATACTATCGACTTCAAAATCTAATCAGCTCTAGTACTCAATAAAACGCGTCGATTGCCACCTCGAACATCAAAATCGGATAATTCGTTCGAGAGTTATCGCGGGAGAAAAAAATGGTGAAAAACGGTTTTTTCTAAATATTTTCGAAACGACTGACGCGATCGATTTCAAATTTTAATCAGCTCTAGAATTCAATAAAACGCGCCGATTGCCACGTCAACTATCAAAATCGATTGATTACTTCAAAAGATATCGGCGTTGAAAAGTTAAAAAAATAACATTTTATGTTATTTTTTCCGGATAAATCATAATATAACGTAACAAAATGTGCCTGATATCATAACAACTCATCTTTTTTATGGTTTCTTTTGATCATATAACGTCATCGAACTTGGTTTTGAGTTTAAATCATATTATCAACAAAAAAATCGATAAAACGTAGTTTTTAATATTTTTATCGGATATTTCATATTTTATTGTTTCTTACATGAGTCAAAATTTATTTAAATCTTGATTTTGATCCCCGACATTGATTTGTGCCTCAATACACTTATTTTACTGAACATAATCAGGAACTAAATTTTAAAAACCGCTCCATTGATGATTTTCGATTCTTAAATTTTCAAACTTCAGCATAACAGGTAACTTGTTAGAGCTTGAGAAGATCATAATAAAACAATTGCATGTGATAGCATTTTCGAGCTCGAAGAGCTCGAAAATATATCTACACTAATGTTTTCGACCTCTTTGAGGTCGAAAACAGCGGGAAGTTTTGGGGCTGGCCCGCAGGGTCAACCGACAGACCGATTTTTTTTTCTGTGTAGGAAGAAATTTATGAAAATGCATGCAAAGAATTTCGAAAAATATTTTAGTGTGTTTCAATACTTTTTTTTTTGTTACTTACAAGTAGTTAGTTTATTTATTTTACTTTCAGTATCATTATTTGATTGTAAGGTGAGATTGTGTTTATATTTAGCTATATACATAATCTTCAATTCTATGTATATCATTGAAAGTAAAAATAAAACTTTTTCAATTTTTTTAAATTTTTAAAACCGGCCACTATGGCGAATACATTCATGCCACCTCTTACAAATGTTGATAAAGTTGTTTTCTAACTGGAGTATAAATAACAAAAAAAATTAATAAATAATTAATTGATTTATAATAATATTAAGAAGGATTAATTATTTATTAATTAATTTTCTAGAATTTTATTATTATTTAAATGAATAAAAATATTTTATGAAAAAAAAAAAAAAAAAGTTTTGAATTGAACGGATTACATGATAATCACTAAAAACAATTGAATGACTGGTATTGACTTCATCATTGTTACGGGTTATACATTAATGATTATTGCTTGATCATGGATTTTATTGTTACTATTATGTTTAAATAATTTATTATAAAAAATTTTAATGTTAATGAATGAAAAATAATTTAAATTTAACAAATCGTCTTTTGAGTTGTGATTTATGAAATTTTATTTTCATATAGTGTAGATTACTTATTTCATTAATTCATTTGTAAGCTTTTCTTATCATTAATTCGTTTTATAATTTAGAACTTAAAAAACTCAATAAGACAAATTTTCTGTTTATTTTTTAAGACGCGTTTTCATTTGTTTCTCTATTCGCACTCAACTGGATAAACGGTACTATCTCTGTTGCACTTGTACATTAAATAGGAACTTTGTCCAAGCTTTTCTCGTAAACAAATGGAAGTTATCAAAAAATTCAAGTGCACTTCGCTAGTTCATAGAGTAAAGCATCGGGTCTGTGTCTTTATTTTGCGTTTAGAGCTTTTATTTCAGAGAAAAGCTGGGACAAAATTATCTGAAAACCGTTCTTAAGTGAAATATTTTTACTTGTGAATTCATAGCCTTGATATTTATTTTTCAGTACGATGCCGAGGGTAGCTTTGGTTTCTGTTACGGATGCTACAGATACTATTGAAAAGTTTATTGATGAATTTAAGGATGGAATGTATCCTAAGTACAGTTCACATGTTTGGACACAGATGAGCGATACATTAAATAGTAAATAATTGGCGGAAAGTGTTTATACTAATCCCTGTTTAGAAAATCTCATAGAATCCAATAGATTCTCATAAATTCCTATAGAGATTTTATAAGAATGAATGAGTTCTATGGGAAGTGCTATAGTTAAGTATAGGGCCTTATACATACAGCTATAAGAACCTATCGGATTTTGTAAGCAGGGATGTCACAAAAAATCGAAGAGATATAATGAGAATTGCATTACGGAACTTCCTTGTGCATTTAGCTTTAAAATATGAAAATTCATGATTCACCTGAGAGTAAACATTACTTACGAATCAAAGGATATTGTAAAAGTAAGAGTTATAAAAACCCACTATTTTGTTTGTTATATGAAAAGCCACTGGATGAAACTAACGTTGTTTTTACAATAAGAACTCATGAAACTTTTTATAATCAACACGATCAAGTAAAGCGTCAACTTAAAGGCCTTAAAAGACAACGCGTTGGAAAAGAAGTCTTTCATGAAGGTGCTACAAATTGGTATAAACGTGAGATTCGAGAAAACGTAAAATCCCGAGGTCGAATACCATCTTATATTCCTTCTAAAAAAGTTTTAACACAAGCTAAAAAAGAATATACGGATGCTGAACTCAATGTGAAAGTTCTCTGTTTAGAAAATCTCATAGAATCCAATAGATTCTCAAAATTCCCATAGAAATTTTATGAGAATGAATGAGTTCTATGAGAAGTGCTATAATTAAGTATAGGGCCTTATACAAACAGCTATAAGAATCTATCGGATTTTTTAAGCAGGGCTTCAGATGGAAAAGATTTAATGAAAGCAATTGAAGATATGAATTGTACTATGCCATTTCAAGGTTTCATTCATGAAGTTAAACGAAAAAAATTATATATTTCATTTAGTACTCCAGCACAGTTGCATGATTATAAAAAATATTGCAGGACAACAAAAAGTGTCTCATCTATCTCTGTCGATGGTACTGGAAGTATCGCTAAGCCATTAGTTCATGAAGATGGAAGTTCATCTGGTAACATTTTTTTATATTCAATTACAATCAATTTTGACAATGAAACTTTATCCGTTCACGACATGTTTACCGAAAGTCAAGAAACGGAAGTGATATGGTGGTGGTTAAAACAATGGTTGAAAAATGCCCCAAAACCTAAACAAGCTGTATGTGATTCTGCTCGAGCAGTAATGAATGGAATATCACTAGCATTTAATAATCAAACTGTAAAAACATACGTTGAGACTTGTTTTTTATATGCTATTAGGTGTACAAAAAAGTTCTACCCGTTTTTTGTCAAAAAAAAATATATTTAAAAATTTTAAATAAAATACAAATTTTAATCAAAATAACCACCATCAGCATCTACTACCCTTTGCCAACGCTCAGGCAACTGATGGATCCCACGGCGATAAAAGGCTTGATCTTTTGTCGAAATGAAATCATCTATTGTTTTTTGCATTTCGTTTTCATTTTGTAAGTGTTTGTCAGCCAAGTAATTTTGCAATGAACGGAATAGGTGAAAATCACACGGTGCAAGGTCTGGTGAATACGCCGGGTGCGGTAAAATTTTCCACTGTAAATCATTTATAGTGTGGTGGACGATTGAACTTCTATGAGGCCTGGCGTTATCATGCTGCAGTATCACTGGTCGAGGTTTTTGTCCCGCAAATCGTCTTTTACTGTTGATTTCATCTGCTAATTTTTTTAATTGACAACTGTAGCGTTCTCCAGTAACGGTTTCTCTTGGTTTGAGTAACTCATAATATAGCACGCCCCACTCATCCCACCAAATACAAAGCAATATTTTTTTCCCAAAAACATTACGTTTTGGTGTTGATGTCGTTGGTTGTCCTGGGTCTACCCAATGTTTTCGACGTTTAGGATTCTCATAGTAAACCCACTTTTCGTCCCCTGTTACAAGTTTCCACAAAAAACTTTTTTTTTATGTCGTGAAAGCAACGACAGGCAGGTGTCAACTCGTCTCTCTCGTTGTTCTGGAGTTAATTCATGAGGTACCCATTTTCCTTCTTTTTGAATCTTACCTAAAGCATGTAATCTTTCAGAAATAGCTTGTTGAGTAACGTTTAACTTTTTCGCAAGTTCTTGTTGTGTTTGTGCAGAATCTTGATTCAGTAATTCTTCCAATTTCTCGTCACTGATTGTTGAAGGTCTTCCAGAGCGTGGTTTATCATTTAAATTAAAATCTCCGTTTGTGAATTTCCGAAACCATCTTCGACAAGTACTGTCATCAATAACACTGTCACCATAAGTTGCACAGATTATTCTTTGAGCTTCAGCAGCACTTTTTCCTTGATGAAATTCATATAAAAGACAATGGCGGATATGCTCATTACTTACTTCTATTTTTAACTTAATAAAAAAATATATATATCGAAGATTAATATATTAAAAGTTTGATGAATTTAATGAGTACAAACAGCTGTGCATGTACATATACGTATTCATAGCTAACCTATAAATAGCTGTTAGATAACTCCATCTTTGAAAAACGGGTAGAACTTTTTTGTACACCTAATATTAATGACAGTGAGTATCATCGTCGAGAACCAATACATACGTACCTTCGACTAGACGTATCCCATTCTATGATAATGATTAGAAAATGGGATTGCTTCAAGTCCATGCGGCTAACATCGGTGCGTCAATTTTATATGTATTGTGTTGCACTGTTGATTGATTGTCAAACAATCAAACAATCCAGAAGATTTTTCGATTGATGTGCATCGTTGGGCTGAATGAATTTCGAGATACGGTGATAAAAAAAGGCAGTTCTGTTTTAGATGCTCGGAAACAGCTCGAAGAACTTATAAAAAACCGCAATTTTGATATTAATTTTGATGACTGTGAAAATCAACTGATATAAATAGTAAAAATGTAGAAGAAAAACAAAAAGAAAATGAAGAAACTATTGAAAATAACGGTGGACCTAATACTAATTTCAATAAGACCAATAGTCGTATAAAAAATTTTATGCACAATCTATGAGATGATGCTTTGATCATACTCAGTGTTGGAGGAGATCCCAATTCATTTTTTTTTTTTGAGGATTTTATTGATCAGTTCATATTAAACGCGTACGAATTTCCTCTATGGACAGCCGTTTGTATTCCTTATATAGCAGGGCATGCACTTACAACTTTTGTGGAAGGGCATTTTAATATAATTAAGCATATAGTACTGAGAAATTATTCATTATCATTACGATTAGATAAGCTTGTGAAACTTATTCTTAACTACTATATTGGTAATGCCGCCGTGTTTACATCGAACTCGAAAGTTTTTAATCAAAATGATGGCCCATATCCTAGTCCACAACCTAAAACACAAAAAATTATTGTCAACTGTAAAAATATTGACGCAGAACTACAAGTCGAAGAAGAAACATTCAGTCTTAACCCACTTGGTACAGAAGATGCTGGTTTTGGTGATATGAAAGCTATTGATACTTATGGTATAAAAAGTACTAGTAATGATCGAATTGGGAACGCAGAAGATAAATCAAAAGCCGGTATTATAATAACTAATAGTTCACCAAAACAAAAAAAAATAATAGTAGGCTGTACAAAACTAAAGGATACTAATGAAAACACTCTAAGATCGAATGAAAATCATAAGCCAACATTAGAATTAAGAAAACCACGTGGTAAATATTTTAAATCAAATTCACAGATCCAACAACGAAATGCTTTTACAACAAACATACAAAACTTGCCGTTACTAAAAAATGGGAATTATGTACGAAATCCTGTTAATATAAGAGGGTCATATTACTTTGCCACTAACACCTGTGGATTTGATTCAATTATCCAAATTTTATCTTCTAGTGCAATGGATAATCCACAATACAAGGCTTTTATTGACGAATCTAAAAATAAAGTATTAAAATTTGTGAAATTTTTCGATGAAAATGAGCTATCTGCTACGACGAATAAAAATAGAATCGTACTTCTTGAAGACCTGTTCAGCCATAAAATAAAAAAAATGCTCAATTCAAATCAAATTGACTTATATGATTGCGTGAGTACTATATATAAACAATGTTTCAATGATGTGCCAAGTGGATGGTTAACACATACCTGTCCAAACTGTCATATATACACTTCACCTATAATAATATTACAAGTTAATCACGATATTATACGAAAAAATGGCTATCATGTTCTACAAGAAGTGTTAAATAATGAATGGACACAGAAGTTGGGTATTAAAACATGTTCTTCTTATTGTAACACCAGATTAAATATTTATAATACTCAAATTTTTATCGAGTTAGATGTTCGAGCCAATGTTGAAGCATCTCATAGTATTCCTGGGCAGTTGGTAGTTTTTCCAATAAATCTTAACTTGGGTGATGATCAGTATCAATTATCTAATGTTATAGCTATGTTACCAGGACATTTCATCTCATACTGTCGACGTATTAATAATCGCTGGGATAAGTGTGATGGTCTTAAACAGAAAATAGAGTGTGTAAAATCTCACACATCGATAGAACCTCAAGGAGTGATATATACCAAAATATTTTCAAAAAATGATCATAATCATGAGAACTCTACTCAAAATTATACCTTAACGAAAGAGCTTGTTGATCTTACCAACGATGAACCTAAATCACTTGAACATGGCGTGGCTTCAAAACTACCTATAACAGACTCTCTTGATGACTCTGATACTAATTCAAGAGACAATTGGCGTAATAAAGAACTAAATAATAAGGTTTATTCTGACGGTTCATTTGACTCGATTGAGGAAAATAGTTTTATCGAAAGCCCAATTATGGATAGCATTAAGAATAGTACATCCTTGGAATATCAATCAGTTTTGATCCTTCAAGGTGGAAATAGTATATCTGGAATCATTATAGATAAAAAAATTTTTCATTTGTTAGACACGTATAATTTTGATTTCATAGTACATATCTTAAGTTGCAGTGCATTAGACATTCCGAGTTATATGAATTTCCTCAAAGACTCGAGCAATGAAACTTTTAAATTCATAATCGGTTTTATAAATTTGAAATCGTGTGCAGAAATTTACGCTAAGAGAGCTTTGTTATTAAAATCATTATATATTTCAAAAACTTCAACGACATTCCTTAATAATGTTTTTATATATACAACAGATATACGAGAAACTATTTTCAACACATGGAAAACTTGCTTGACAGATCAAGCTAGCTTGCTTAACGTATATATATGTAAATCTTGTGGATGTTCGTCATTTTTTACACCTTTTCTGAAAGTTGATACCAAATTAATCATAAAAAATGGTTTCAAAGTACGTAATGAGGCAGTTAAATATTATAAACATCTTAAAAAAGTAAAATGTCGTCAAGAAAGTTGTTCTAAATTATGTTCAGTCACTGTGTATCCTAATTATCATTTATTTATTAATTTAGAAATAATATATCGATATCATAAAAATATGAAATGCAAAATTCAAGATATACCAAAAAAATTGATTTTTGGAGAAGAAGTACAGGAATACCGGTAAGCTGATTTCTCATGGTTTATTTTTCTAGGTTGAATTTAATATTCAAGTTTTATTTAATTTGTTCTTTCAGATTAGCAGGAATTATAGCGCAGAAAAATAATCTTCCCGTCTCATATTGCTTGAGAATAAATGGTACTTGGGAATTATACAATGGCTACTTGAATATAATTATGATTGTGGACTCTACGACAGTAATCGAACCTTTAGGTGCAATATATACAATAAGTTAAATAAAAAAAAAAGATGTCTCATGTAGTCAGTAAATATATGAATAGTAATAATGAAAACATTATTTATACAAATATTATATATTAATATATAAATAAAGTTTTAATTCAATATATTGTTTCATTTACGTTTTTATTTATTTATTGTGAGCTTCCAGATGTAGTTTTATGTTATACTCCCGTGAATTCTACAAGTGTGTTGTAACTTAACTTAGTGAATTAATTATTTTAATATTATATACTTGTAAAAAAATAATCTAAATTGCGTTGATACTCATTATATTTAGCACATCTACTGTGTTCATCGTCTACGATCCTGTATTGTTTAATTTTTTTTTTCGACTGCTTTGGCTTAACATATATAAATCTCCATATTAGGACCTCTCAATATCGACTTGATATTGCTGTTTTGCTTTCCCTATGAAAGAAATCCATGTGAGATTGTATGGGTACCCATATGAATCGACATAGGAAAGTATATGGATTTATGTAAGAATTCCATAAGAATTAATATATAAGTGTATGAATTTATGTAAGAATCTGTGTAGGAAACAATGAGTACCTGGATTCCTATTAGAGAATCCCTGTAGAAAACCATGTGTATCTAGATTTCTATGGGGGAAATTCATATAGGAAACTAGGTATCTGTATAAGTAAAATTTCAATAGAATCGGGGGTATCTGGATTTCTATGTCTATCGACTATTGACTCGTGTATATGAATAAAAGGACAGATTAATGTTCCTATAAGAAACCATATGGAAATCCATCCGGAAACGCTATGTAGAAACCCACATATTAGAAATCTAAGCTAGGCTCCCATACGGATATTTTTGTATTCATTTTGGGAAAAGATTTGAATAAGATGAACAAAATATTTTTCAGTGTGAAGCCTACAAACCGAAATCATTAACGGTAATAATTAAACTTGTGATAATTAATCATGAAAGAAAAAGAGAAAAATTAATAATACAGAGAAAAAAATCTTACTGTAATTGTTAGTATTTTAATATAATGTACGTCATGAATTATAGAACTCAAGAGTCATTTAGTTATATTTCACTGTTTTAAGGAACTTTCTTACTGTAATTATATGAAAAATAAATCAATGGACATTAAAATAACATGATAATTTGTAAATAATTTCAATCACTTGGTTTCAATAAACTACTTTTCAAAAAAATAAGTTGTAATTAACAGTAAAAAAATAAAAAAGAAATAATAATTTTATTTATAATAAAAATTTAATTAAAAAACTAGCATGGCTATTATTAGGGTCTTCGACAGAAATAAATTTTGTTTTTATGATAATGATAATGAATTGTTGGATTCATAGTTAATTTAAAAAATAATTATTTGTTCCGATTGGTTAAAAACCCGATATTCAAATTATTGCCAATTAATCTAAGGTATTGACAGGTAGCGCCACAATGTTGTTAGGTGTACGAAATAATGTCCTTACAATTAGCATCATTTTTTTTATAATAAAATTACTCAATTAATATTATTGTATCAATAATTTAAACGAACCGGCAATCACCGACAAACGATTTTTTAACGATTGAAATTAAAAAATTGAAAAAATATAGAAGTAGCGGGGTTAAATAGAAAAAAATATAAGTTGAATTTTATTTATTTCTTTATAAATAAACAATTACCCGACAAACAACTTTAATAGCCCAACATTGACCGACAAACGACCAACAAACGATTGCAATCAAAATAAATGGAATCGGTACATAATGAGGGGCTAAATAAGTAGAGCTCTACAGGTGGATGCTCTCTTATGTGTATGTGTACATATGTGTCTATCGCGTAAGTGTGTGTGTGCGCATGTGTCCACCCACAAGCAAGCACATTTACGCGTGAGCATAACACCCACACGCACATACATGCACGCGCATTTTCCTGTCAACGTTTTATTTCTTATTTTTATGAATTATTATTTATTAATTATTTAATATTATTATTTATTATTTATCAAACATTATTTATGAATATTATTTATGAAATATTGTCTATATTTATCTAGTTTTAATTATTATTTATTATTTATTTATTATTTATTATTCATCATTATTATTTATCTTTAATTATTAATTATTATTTATCAGATATTATTTACGACAATTATTTATGAAATAGTATTTATTACTTCTCAGGCTTGGCCTTTTGCTTAAAACCTTTAATTATTAATTATTATTTATCAGATATTATTTATGGAATATTATTCATTATTTAACAGGCCTGGTCTCTTGCCTAGAACCTTTAATTATTAATTATTGTCAGATATTATTTATGAATATTATTTATGAAATATTTTTATTTATCAAGCTATGAAATATTTTTTTATGAATTATTTTTATGAAATATTTTTAGTTGAGATATTAAAAATGAGTCATTTGTTTAGTAGAAACATTTCATAAATGAGTTTAAAATGTGTTCAGATCTTATCTATAATTCGAAAACTCATAAAACTTCTATTTATTTGTTTGTTTTGGTCTTAAGCCGTTAGTAGCTTTTGTGACGCATCAAAGCAATTTCTAAAATGACCAGTGAGGCACTTAATGTATACTCTCATTATTCTGTTTTTACTTATTTAAAATTATAACATGAAAAATAAATTGTTTAAATTTTGCCAGACATAACAATTTATTTTTTATGTTGATTAAATACATCTCAAAAGTTACTTCAATAAAAAAAAAAATTTCTCCTAAAATGTCAGCTCTATATCAGAAAAATTGAGCTGGCGCACCGGGGAGTTCCCTTTCCCATTCAAAATACATTAAAAAAATTTGTTTTTTCTATTTGGTAAATAACTATGTCAAATTTTTTTTCCGATTTTTGAATTCGGAGATCTTGTTAAAAATTGAATATTCTACAAAAAAAGAGTTTTTGCGATACGCTCAAAGTTAATAGAAAAAAAGTAATGGGAAATGAAACTCAGGGGGAAGAAGCTGAATTCTCGGAATGAAATAATTTTCGTTTTTGATTCGTTAACTAACAAGATTTTTTTTTATTATTTTGCAATTGAAGTTCTTGTAGAGAATCGGATTATCCATGAAAATAGTCCTTAGAGTCGTTTTCATAGAACTCATAGAAAGAAAGTTACAGAGCTAAGCTCTAAAGTTGAGAAAAATTAAATTACTTAGAAGAAATTTTGCAGTCTATTCTAATTTTGAAGGATTATAAACATAAAGAACATGAATACAAGAAACCTCAATTTTTGATTTCAATTATCATAGAGTTTTGTAAAGTTAAAGAATACATGAAAAAAAAAAAAAAAATTCCTCTTCCTATTTAGAAAATTCGACTTTTCGCCTTAAGTTTCAACCTCCATAACTTTTTAACTTCCCGCTAAGAAAATTATTAATTTTCAAAAATTCGGAAAGTTATTGTTTTCATCCTGATTTTCGAAAATCGAGTTTTCATCAGATGTCGACGTTTGGAGGTCCCAGGAAGCTATTCTGTCTTTTTTTAGAAGGTTGTCCGTGTCCGTGTCCGTGTCCGTGTCCGTGTCCGTGTGTGTGTGTGTGTGTGTGTGTGTGTGTGTGTGTGTGTGTGTGTGTGTGTGTGTGTGTGTGTGTGTGTGTGTGTGTGTGTGTGTGTGCAAACTTTTAATATCTTTTTAATGAACTGGCCGATTAACATGTTTGTTGGCCCTCAACTATTCTAAAAATTTCAAATCGATCGATCAAATAAACTCTAAGATATGGAAGAAAAACAAAAAAAAAATTTTTTTTTTAGTTCTTTTCTAATTTTTCAGAAATGGCACGATCGATCAATTCCAAAATTTAATCAGCACAAGAATTCAATAAAACGCATCGATTGCCGTCTTAACCATCTCGATCGGTTAATTCGTTCATAAGATATCGTAGGAGAAAGAAATGCTAAAAAACGGTTTTTTCCTAAAACAATAGCATACAACAGTATTTTCGAGCTCGAAAATGTATTTACAACAATGTTTTCGAGCTCAAGGAGCTTGAAAACTGCGGAAAGTTTTGGGGCTGTCCCGCAGGTTCAACCGATAGACCGATTTTTTTCTATTAATTTGAAGCGTATGACACATGTGGCTTCTTTTGTAGAGAACTTGATTTCCTACAAGATGGCAGAATTTAAAAATCGAAAAAATTTTTTTTTGACATAATTATTCACAAAATAGAAAAAACAAATTTTTTTAAACGTATTTTAAATGAAAAAGGCTTTGTCTACAAAGAAGATTCTATGACATTTTACGATAAATCCGATAGTTTCGCCAAAAAAGTAAAAAAATCTCGAAATTTACTCTAACTTGACTTCGAGCTCGAATAACTTTTGAACAGATGGATTTATCGAAAAATGATGAGAGAGCTTTTTTGTAGAATGTTAAATTCCCTACGAAAATGTATGCTAGGCTTATTCGTACGAAGAGCCATTGCCGAGGTAAAAAATTCCAAACTAAGAAATTATTTTTTCCATGTTATTTAAATGGGAATTAAAAAACCCCGATGAGCCACCTCTTAATATTTATATTAAGAGCTCAAACTTTACCAGATTTTTTTTTTCATAATCTTTAACAATATTTTCACGGTAATTAAAGAAAAAAAAATTAGTTCTTTTTTTGGCCCACCCTAATATATATATATATATATAAATATATATATATGGGACATTCCACGCCAAATCGGACAGTTTTAAGAAATTTAATTTTCAATTGCCGTTATTTTTTTATATTTTTCAGTACTCATCAAAAAAACTCATCCTCCTAAATTTTGAAATTTTTTTTATCATTGGCTCAGAAGATATGAAATTTTCAAAAAAAAACCGCTCTTTTCATGGTTTTTTGCTCATAACTTTTTGAAAAATTTTTTAAATAAAAAAACTCAAAGAATAAAAAAGGTCAATTATTCCATGTACTTTTAGAAAAAAAATACAAATCATTTTTTAGAAAAATTTTTTCACGTTATTTTGAAGTTTAAAAACTGTAAGGTCGTTTTCTGAAAATCATGCATATTTTGATTTTCCTGAAAATTTGTGTCAACAAATTACTATCTACTTTGCAACTTTTCAGATGGTTCCGGTCATGGGACCTCCGTGGCTACTATTTTTTTTTTATTATTGAAAATTAAAAAAAAAAATTTTTTCTCTGTAAATTATTGTCCGTACCGATTTTTGACACTGTGTACTTGTTTTTCTTACCTTTTTAAAATTGATTTCTATATTTTTTTATTTTTAGTAGTAATTTAAAAGCAGTGAGCAGGAGTTAATGCTATTTATGAGCAGTTATAATAAATGTTGTGATTTATTGAGAAGCAACTATTTTGAAGCGAAAGAATATGACAGAGAGGTTATTCTTGCCAAGTCTGGTCGCACCTAATATTATAGTCGAATAATAGGGTGCCACTGGAAGATGGAATCGGCCTTCCAGAATCGGATATTGTAGGATTTTATTTTAAATAAATTGATTAATTTAATTACCCAGGGTCGGTTGTAATATTCTGTGAGAGAGGAGAAGAATAATGAAGCAGGCTGGAATAATGTTGATCACATTTAGTTTTAATCTTATTTAATAAGCACCTTGCTTTCATTCTATTTAACTTTTATGATAATAATTATTCTTATGACAAACTAATTCGTCCCCTCAACGTAACTTATGACAAACTAAATTTTATGTATTGTCTCCCGGACGTTTTCCACACCCACACACCCACGATAATTATTTCGTCCCCTGGACGGTAAACCTCAATATTACTTTAAAAATCATCCCCTGGATGTATATTTATTTAAAACTGATATGTCCACGAGACTTACCACAGACAGACTTAATTTTACCTAAAAATTACTCGACTCGACATTGAACTCGATTTTATTCTGAATCAATAATGACATCACTTTCATTTACTTAAATACTAGAACTTGATTTTCCAATGTAATATTTTAATAATGATAAATTTTTCACAGTAATTAAAATTTCACTAATTTTATCCAATTCATTTATTTTCATTAATTAATTAATTTTTGTTAATTGTGTTATTAATTAATTAAATATGTTTCTGATAATTTTCATTTACTTGTATTCGAAATTCACTTATTTTTACTTTATACTAAATTTTACTGATAAATTTCATGAAAACTTCCTTAAAATTTATTTATACTCAATTAACTGACAAAATAATCCGTTTTTAATTTTACTCAACAACAATTTTACCGTAATTTTTCTAGCGTCTGTAAAATTCTGATTATTCGGTTTTATAATTTTATTCATAATTATTTTAAAATTACTTTAAAAATTATTTTATGACTAAATTTACGACTAGGATTACGGTTAAAATTGACTAAAATATTCGGCCAGTGAATTGGCGTCACGAGGCCTGAAATTACGATTTACGACACGGACAATGTGTCTAAAGCGGCCGACAGGCCTGGGATACTTTTATAATTAATATGGAATTTAAATTTAATTTATTTACTGGACAATTTACGGGAAAATTTATTTTATTACAGCCGAGAGGCCTCGAATAGAATAAATTTGGAGTTATGACAAGATAGCGAATACGCCGCAAGAGATTCGCCGGAAAATTCGAGACGCGTGGTTGAACCGGCCGACGGGCCTTGAGCTACCAATCTAATTTTACGGTGTTATATCCTGGCTGTCAAGCAGGGCCTGTTCTCAGCTCACTAGATTAATTTACCGTATAACGGTGGGCCCTGGCTACTTCGTGTCCAATAGCCACGAACCACAGTTACAAAATTTCCCGGTTAATTAATTAATTATTAATTATGGATATAGATTTTATTATTTTATTTCTGGTTCTGAATGCGGGAAATAAATCTCAGAGGTGGGTCGACTCGCTTTGACCGGACACGCGGCTGAAATTAACTTATTCTAAAGAACGCTGGTGATAAAAGAAATTTATTTAAGTCGTAATTTAATTATCATGTACAACTAATTTTATTTAACTAAAGCCCAAATATGTACAGAATTTTCCCCTTTCCTTATAATCAATGAATGTCCAGCGACAGCAAATAAATATATTTATCCGTAGTTATTTAATAGACACGGGGTAATAAATTAAATAATTATTCAAGTAGAATATTACGTTGAAGGGAGAGAGTGTATGATTTATATTTATATAATTTTAATTGTAAATCTTATCTGGATTTATATATCGACGACGTACAGGCGGGATCGGACGACGCTGCATCCTGGACCTCCTCTCTGAATCCTGACTGATTGTATTGGACTTGATGTTGGGTGCACTCACAATCACTTAACTAATAGTTTAATTAAATTTTGGTTTTATAAACCAGTTAAATAAAATAAGACAAATTTAATTTCCACAAAGTAAATTGAACGAATACAATAACGAGGCTGACGTTGTTAGAGCTTCCACTTCAATGTCTCTTGAAATCTTGAACTTCAATTCTTGCCTGCCCTTGAATCGCCTCTTTTATCTAGTCGTCTTAGGCCCCAACCTCCGATGACCCCTACCTAATTATGCGCACATGACCAATTTACGGTCACCTGCTGCGTGGAATCATCCCCTGTGGTCTAACGCCTAGCTCAGCCAAACTCGGCAATCAGGCTGTAACGAGAGAGAGAGAGAGAAAGACCAAAACCAACAAGGACAGCGAGAGAGCCACACTCTCACGTCGTACCAATGCTGCCCGGTTATACTCCCCGTCGCCAGACTTGAGATTGGGGCTCGGAAGCTGAAAGAAAGTTAAACGGTTTTCATCAGCCTTTGGCTGCGCCTGGGCAATTTTAAATCTGGAACATAGTGATTGCCCAAATTTTTCCCAGTCTCTGATTTTAACTCGACGACCAAAGGACTAATGATTTTATTCACAATGGCTGGTCCTAAGAATTTACTAGCCAAACTAGACGAATATTTATCGGCTTTCTTACTCAATTTCCGATTTGGGTAATATACCGAATCACCCACTTGCAGTTTGGGTGGTTCTTTAAGTCCCTTATCGTGATATACGGCTTGCTTCTCACTTTCTTTCCTCATTACGTCCTCGATTTTATGACGTAATTGATCGAGACGATTAATTCGAATACGCCACGCAGTATCATCAAGATCCAAATCATCTATTTCGAGTCTAGAAATTTTACCCGACAGCCGTGGTTCTTTGCCATGAACCAAATAGTATGGTGACATATGCAACGAAGCATGATAACTACTATTGTAAGCAAGTTGAAATTCGCCTAAGTGCTCATCCCACGACGTCTGGTCCTTCGAAATAAATGCCCGAATCATTGGTTTCAGAGTACGGTTAATTCTTTCAACCGGGTTACTCTGAGGATGCGCGATCGCGGTTGGTACTGACTTTACTCCCGTTTCTTTTAAGTAATCTTTAATCTCTTGATTAATAAATTCTTTGCCGTTATCTGTGATTAAAAACAGAGGGTATCCCCAGCGTGAGAAAACACGACGTAAACTCTTTTTAACATTTAATCCGGTCTGTTTACGAAGTCTAAAGACCTCAATAAAACGCGTGTATAGGTCTTGTACAATTAAAACGTATTGATAACCGGCTTTAGATCGCGGAAATGGGCCAGTCACATCGGCAGCGACTATAGCCCAGGGTTCAATAGGTTGTCGCGTGCGCATCGGCGCTTGAGACGAGGTCTGTTTATATTTGACCCTTTTTACAAGTTTCACAGTTCTCAACATACTCGCCGACATCGCGATACATACCAGGCCAATAGTAGCGTGTACGTATCCGATGATACATCTTATCGCGACCCAAATGACCCGCGTCCGGTACATCGTGGTTTTCTTTTAAAATATCGGGGATCTCACTCTCAGTTAAAACCAATTTCCACGCATCTTGATCGTCAATATACTCTTTCAAATAATCAGGTTTGTAATATTCTAATCTATCTTCACTATTTATACGCCAATCAACAAAATTCTCAGGATATTTTCTAACATTAGCTTTCTTTATATCGTACCACGAGCGAACTTGAATATGAACAAAATCTACGCCTTTAGTTTTAATCTCATCGAGGACTTCGGACCACTCTACAGGCTCCTGGTCCTCGTATAGACGCGACAAGGCATCCGGGCCTTCATTCTCGGTTCCACGACGATGTTCGATCGTAATTTGGTGGGCCAAGAGTTCCATGGCCCAGCGGGCAAGCCTACCGTTCGGATTCTTTAAAGTATGGAGCCATTTTAATGACGCATGATCGGTAACAACAACAAACGGTAACCCTTCAAGGTAACATCTTAATTTTCTTACGGCCCATACAACCGCCAAACACTCTTTTTCAGTTGTAGTATATCGTGTTTCAGCACCTCGTAACGGTCTACTTAAGCATATTATGAGGAACTCTTTTCCGGTATGTGGTTCCTTTTGAACCAAGAACGCGCCTAGACCCGTATCACTCGCGTCAGTATATAAATAATAAGGTAGATTTGGCTGCGGTACAGCCAAAGGTTTGGCATTGACAAGAGCTTGTTTAAGATCTTGGAAAGCTTTTTCTTCCTCCTCACCCCATTTCCATTCCGTATTAACGCTACACAATTTATTCAGAGGTCCTTGGACCTTCGCGACATTTTGCAAATGCCTATGGTACCAATTTACAAGCCCGCAGAAACTGCGTACTTGCTTACGAGACGTTGGACGAGGGAAATTCGCGATAGGTGCTATTTTCTCAGGGTCAGGTCGTAGACCCTCGCTATCTACAATAAAGCCCAGAAATTTTACCTCAGATCTCGCGAATTTACATTTACTTGGATTAATTAATAATCCAGTCTCACGAAAGATTTCAAAAACAAGAGATAAAATAGCTTTATGTTCATCGTAATTCTCACTAATAATTACCCAATCGTCCAGGTACGCAAAAACTTTTTCAGTCCAAGAACTCGGCAAGTTTCTCTTGTGTACTTGCTCGATAAACCTATCGCGAAGCTTATCCATGGCCTTTTGAAACGTTGATGGTGCTCCCGCGAGACCATAAGGCATGCGAACCCATTCAAATTGCCCCCTACCCTCGACAGAGAAGGCAGTATAAGGAATGGATTCCGGTGACATTAAAACCTGATGGAACGCTTCCTTGAGATCCATGGTTGTAATATACTTCGCGTCATGTAAAGCACTTAAAATACGTAGCATATTAGGAAGAGGGTGCGCAGGTAAAATAGTATATTTGTTGATTGGTCGATAGTCGACGCAAAAACGCCAACCACCCGAGGCTTTGGTTACCATAACCGGAGAACACGACCAGAAACTGTTACTAGGCCTAATATAGCCTTTCTCGAGCAGTTCGTCTATTTGTTTATTTAATTCCGCCGCAATAACAGGACTACGCCGATACGGACGGATTTGAATGGGTTTAATTCCCGGTTGTAGGACGATCTTATGCTGCACGAGATCAGTTAGACCTTGGTTCGGTAACTCCGCGAATTTAGACATTTCCGATTCTAAAAATACATCAAAGTCTTTCTGTTGATCCGAAGTCAACGTTTGACAACTAGTTTGTTTATCACGACAATTTATTAATTCGAATGGATGACTTTCGTTAGTGTCTTTAAATTGCCAAGTTTTCGTAGCGCAGTCGATAAATATCCCAAACTGAAGAGCAAAGTCCATACCTAGGACTACTGAATAACTCAGGTCCTCGAGGACACTCAAATACTG
Source organism: Microplitis demolitor (assembly GCF_026212275.2). Taxonomy (NCBI): domain Eukaryota; kingdom Metazoa; phylum Arthropoda; class Insecta; order Hymenoptera; family Braconidae; genus Microplitis; species Microplitis demolitor. The sequence continues at coordinate 9,830,396 of NC_068554.1, forward strand.
CTCTCCTGCTATTGTACCGATTTGAATGATGAATGGAGCTCCCCCAATAGTCTTACATTGGGTATGATTCGCGAGAAGAACTCCCCGACGGTTCGTATCATCCTGTTGTAATTGACCAGAGCTAAGCTCACGTATTTGGTCATACACTCGCCGATTGATGTAGGATCTCTCACTTCCTGTATCAATAATACCGTTCACTTGCACCCCGAATATCCAGATTGACACCGGTATACGAGCTGTAATTGTTGGTGGAACAGGACCAGTACCCGCATAAAATTTGGTCCGAGATGCAATACGATTGGCGATACGTGAGGGTAATGTTTTATCTCTGAGTATGGTAGGAAGATACGACGCGCGCGAAGGCGAAGCACACGGTGGTGGAGAGCTATGACTAAGAGCTGGACCTTCAGGTTCTAATCCTGGGTCCAATTCATCCTCCCACTCTTCTTCAGTCTCCTCATCACTCTCAAGTGGTTCCAGACCACATAAATATGGCATACCGGGGACGTCTACGAAACTTGGTTCTTCCGATTCGTCTGAACCAATTGACACAATAAAATCGCTAGCCTCTAAAGTCTCTAAGATTTTCGGATGTATTCCGTTCGGATCATTTTCAACCGAAAGAACAGAACGATCAAGACCGGCACAAATTTCTTCAAATAAATTATTAGACATTGGTAAATTAACCATGGGCGGTGCTTCTTCCCTCAAGCCTTCCCAGTGATTAATTTCGTCAGAATTTAAAATAGAATAAATATTATTTGAAACGGACAATTTATTATTTACAACAGACAAATTATTAAAAATCGATAAACCGTTCGTATTATCATATATATCGCAAAACTGCGTAAATGGATTTTCTTCAACATCCAAATTTTCTAAATTACTACCACTACTAATTTCATTATCAAAGCAAATTAAATCTTCAGTAACATAATTTAAATTATTTTTAAACGATAGTGGGCTGCGCAGGTCAATTAAATTGACCTCAGTCCCAAATTCATTTTCATTATTATTTGAAACGGAGCTCGCTATATTCGCTATTTGATTTTCTAATACTACATCACCTATCAGTTCACCATTAGTTGACACGACCGGACCGATAGTACGCTCTAAGCCGCCATCAGGTCTCGAAAATAAATTTTTCTCAATTTCATAATTAAATTCTTTATCTGGACCGACAGTACGCTCTAAGCCGCCGTCAGGTTCCGAATTAAAAATTATTAAATTATTCGAATTACATTGTTCGATCTGACCGACAGTACGCACCAAGCCGCCGTCTGGTTCCGAACTAAAATTTATTACATTATCTGAATTGAATTGTTCGTTCTGACCGACAGTACGCACCAAGCCGCCGTCTGGTTCCGAACTTAAATCTATTAAATTTTCAATATTACTATCTACAACTGGACCGACAGTTCGCTCTAAGCCGCCGTCTGGTACCGAAATTAAATCATTTACATTATTTGTTGAAATTCTTTTAAATTTATTTGGTTTGTTCAACCAGAACTGATGTGAACGATAGCTACTAGGGCTCCGATTTCCCCTTCTTATTTGTTTTAACGATTTTCTAGCTTTCACGCCCTTTTTCCTCGGGGAATAGGAGGGCGAAGCTAGTTTTTTGACAGATCAGTGCGACTAATCTCGCCAGCACTGGTCGGTTGTACCTCGACACAATGGTTGTTTACATTATCAATATTATCATAATTATTATTAACATTATTATTATTACGAACAAAACGATTAGAACGGTTTCCACGATTATTACGATTATCATTTCTTTTAAAATTATTTGAATTTGAATTCGGGTTTCCCCTATTAACATTATTTACATTTGGTTGCCCACGATTTAGGTTATAATTGTTGCCATTATTATTAAAATTATTATGATTTGAATTAATATTTGACCGAACGGGAACGTTTGACGGACGTAAATTTGAACCTGCCGTAAACCCGGACCTAAATGAATCGGCATTTAATTTAAAACAAGTTTGTCTTACGTGTCCTATTTTAAAACAATAATTACAGACATCTACTCTGTTATTTATACACTGTTCAGATAGATGACCATTTTGCCCGCAGTTAAAACAAAAGTAATGGTCGGAATTACGACCAGCAGTAACTTCACTAAATGTACGCGATATGGCGTTTGAGTTGCCATTATTATTCGTGTTATAGTGATAACGTACTCGATTATTTGGAAATCCATTTGACGATGCATTATTTTGCGAGGTTTGGACAGTAGCTGTAGATGCGCAAACAATTAATTTGCCGTCCTCTCCCTCTCTAATTTCCTCGATAACGAGTGGTTGTTTATCATTCATCATCTCAACCAAAATTGGAGTACGCGGGAACGAATGTACTGCTGAGAATCGCGATTTTTCTTTTGTCTTAGCGTGTGACTTATCGAATGGCTCGGACGCGCGTTTATTTTCTTCTAGTAGCACGGCGGCCTCATGTAATACCGATAAGAGGTCATCATAAGTGTTTACTGACCTAGAGAATACTAAGGTAGAAAGATTCCTAGGCAAATGATTACGGATGCACGTAACCTGTTCTGATTCAGGAGGTGGGTTACGCATCTCATTATATTTTTGTTGAACTCTAAACGTAAAATCTATTGACGATTCACCAGATTCTGGTCTCAACTGACCAATTTCCATCAATAACTGAGTGTCCGTCTTTTGTGAGCCAAATGCTCTTAAAAATTCCCGTTTAAAATGGTCATAATCAGACCAATGTCTGCTGTACACGTCGTACCACTTAGTAACTTTTCCAGTAAAAACATATCCAAGAATTTTCACGAAATCCGTTGTGAGCCAACCCTCACGAAACGCCATGGCTTCAAATGAAGTCAAGAAACTATTGGCTGTTAAATCGCCTTGCGGAAAACGTACTGGCCACGCTCTGACAATTTCTCTTATATCGCGCCATTTACGTAGCGAAACCGCCGCGGCGTTTGGTATTAACAGATTATCCGCCCTAGGTTGGTCATAGTATTCTTGGTGTCTTTCCTGACCATTATTAATCCGATATCCAGCGTTTCTTTCATCAAAATTATTATTATTACCAGCAAGTGAATTATCCCGTAATATTTCGAAATTAATATCATAATTATTACCGTAATTATTTATTGGTGGATTATTATTTTGAATTTCGCTGGGGGTATTGCAACAATAGTTATTGCCGTTTAAATTATTATTTAAATTATTGTTATGCACTCCACTAGGATTAATAACGGGGTGATCGTTACTATTATTGTTTAAATTATGATTATAATTATTGTTACTGAGACCGACCGTATTGTTACGAACATTATTAATTCCACTGGTACTTGGTTGTAAATTTAACGGGAGGGCTGAGGTCGTAGCAGCCCTATTTTCATGATTCAAGTGACCTGTACTACACTCCCCGTCGCCAAAACTGTGAGTTATCTCGCGAACAGTTTGTGTAATTGTCTGTACAGGCACTTGCGGATTGTTCACCGGTTGCGCGTTCATAGTTAAGGTCAGATTTTGTAGACAATTTAAAATCTGAGCCAGGACAGCCTGAGTTGTCGCTTGATCAGCCTGTGCGGAAACTGGAACGGTGCCAGGCAGAAAAACGGATCCCGCATTAGGCTGAATTTGTTGAGGAAGTACCGGTGGGGGGTTTTCTATGAATACTTCGTCCATAGACGCCCGTAAATTATTAATATTTGTCAAATGTAAATTTGATTGTGCATTTGTATTTACGGCCCGTGGGTCGTTCATTTGAATTGACCCAGACGATGTTGTAACAGTAACTGGTGTGGTGATAACGGTACTGGGTAGTGTCGCGGTAGTAATCGGTATAGCGGTGGTCACTGTCGTGACCATAGTCGTGGTAGTTGCTACCATATTCCCCAAGCTGCGCCTTACTGGCGGTCTAACTTGCTGTGGGGTGTCCGAAGTCACGATCAGGTTAGGTAAACCGGGTAACGGATTGGGATTCGACATCGTTGAGGTCGCTGACGAAATCGTAGTACTTGATGTTATTGTGCACGTAGTCGAGGGTGGTGAATGCACTACCCTGTTCTGATTCCTACCGTTTGAGGAACTAATTCCTTCGAAGATTATCTCTTCACTTTCCCGCCTACCCGATTGTTGAACCGAACGCTTAGAATTTTGACGCGTCAGTGGTCGAGTATTACTCATAGTATGATTATTGGGACTTAATTTAATTTATATTGGCTGGTAAGACAAGCAGCTTACGAGCCCCAACAATATTTAAATATAAAATTTAATTACCGGTAGTAAATTCAAATAAGTTAAAATATTTCTTTTGTAACTTATTAGGATTAAAATTTATTTACCGGATTAAGAATTTATTGTAATTACTAGGTGACGACAGTTATGACTCGGTAATCCCTAACAATGACAGTTTTTTTTTTTTTTTTTCAAATTAAATTAAATTTAATTTAAATTAACTATAATGGTTTAAGTAATAAACCACAAATCTATTGAATTTTAATTTGTTTAAAATTATTATAAAGAAAATTTTAGACAATGGCTAAAATTTTAAGCTACTGTTTTATTTTATTTATTAGCTGATAATAATCTTTCCGACGCTTAAAGCTTCAAGCCCTGAATTCTATATTAAACGATAAGGATTTTAGCTATTTAGTTTAATTTATTTGATTGAAAGATTTATTTAGACTTAAGTCTTGTGAGTAAATTATGTTAAAATTTGAATATAGTATTATTTTTATCAACAATTTTATTGCAATGACTCATTCACTTAGTAAATTTTACTTAAAACTTATTTTAATAATTCAAACGGTGGTTTATTTTAAACCAAAGTAATTAAAATTATTTGTCTTTGTTTTATTAAAATTTTAACTTGTAATTTTACTAATGAATTTTCTTTTACGAGTTTAATTCAATTAATTTTATTATAACAAAATTTTACTGTCACTGTTAGTTTTGGAAGTGTATAAATTTTATTTCCTAATTTATTTTATTTTACTTAGTTTATTTTAGTTTCTTTACCAGAGAAAATTTACAAAGAAACAAACAAGTGATTTTATTGTGTTTATTTCTCTAAGCTTAGTGTCGTACCTATTGTATATACTACGAGTAACGCGTACGACCAACGCGTAAGACGATGACCTTGTCTTGGTCTTCACGAGACCACCGGAATTTATCGATTTTTTTCACTACCACGATTTCAATTTTAATTTTATTCTTTTCACTCGGTATTTTATATTTTTAAAATTTAAGTATTTTACTCACTATTTAGCCAGTTAATATTTAAAGAAATTATTATAATTTTTATAGATTTAGTTTAAATAATTTTGGGCAACCAATATATATATAATTTAGCACAGTATCAATCCAATTTATGATTTATAATACCAGTATTTCTCTCTTCAACGGTAAAATATTTAATTAATTTAATTTTTCAAAATTTTCCAAATTTAATTTTACTTTATCACCAGGTCTAGAATTTTCCAAAACGAGAAAACCGAGTTGGGCGCCAAATATAACGGTGGGCCCTGGCTACTTCGTGTCCAATAGCCACGAACCACAGTTACAAAATTTCCCGGTTAATTAATTAATTATTAATTATGGATATAGATTTTATTATTTTATTTCTGGTTCTGAATGCGGGAAATAAATCTCAGAGGTGGGTCGACTCGCTTTGACCGGACACGCGGCTGAAATTAACTTATTCTAAAGAACGCTGGTGATAAAAGAAATTTATTTAAGTCGTAATTTAATTATCATGTACAACTAATTTTATTTAACTAAAGCCCAAATATGTACAGAATTTTCCCCTTTCCTTATAATCAATGAATGTCCAGCGACAGCAAATAAATATATTTATCCGTAGTTATTTAATAGACACGGGGTAATAAATTAAATAATTATTCAAGTAGAATATTACGTTGAAGGGAGAGAGTGTATGATTTATATTTATATAATTTTAATTGTAAATCTTATCTGGATTTATATATCGACGACGTACAGGCGGGATCGGACGACGCTGCATCCTGGACCTCCTCTCTGAATCCTGACTGATTGTATTGGACTTGATGTTGGGTGCACTCACAATCACTTAACTAATAGTTTAATTAAATTTTGGTTTTGTAAACCAGTTAAATAAAATAAGACAAATTTAATTTCCACAAAGTAAATTGAACGAATACAATAACGAGGCTGACGTTGTTAGAGCTTCCACTTCAATGTCTCTTGAAATCTTGAACTTCAATTCTTGCCTGCCCTTGAATCGCCTCTTTTATCTAGTCGTCTTAGGCCCCAACCTCCGATGACCCCTACCTAATTATGCGCACATGACCAATTTACGGTCACCTGCTGCGTGGAATCATCCCCTGTGGTCTAACGCCTAGCTCAGCCAAACTCGGCAATCAGGCTGTAACGAGAGAGAGAGAGAGAAAGACCAAAACCAACAAGGACAGCGAGAGAGCCACACTCTCACGTCGTACCAATGCTGCCCGGTTATAACCGACCTATAGCCTATTCCCAAAATAAGGCACTAATTACCAACAATTAGAATACCTCGAGTAGATGATTATAATAACGTCAGAGTATATTATATATCATAAGAACTATTCTATCATTTGAATTGTACATTATAAGAATATCTTTAACATACGTATATTTTTCAAATCAATAATCAAATAATAAACTAATCACCCGATTTACTTAATCCCACGTATGAGAACATTTTTCATTTTAATCTTAAAGTATACTCAACTGAAGATAATTTAATCATTTTGAAACACAGCTGTATAAACTATTAGTAATAATTTGTAACAAACGCAGATGATATGAAAATGGACTTTGACATTCAAATAAATAACTTTTCTCAGAAATTTACATCAGCCGAGTATTAAATCCCTTCTCACACTCGACGCATGGGTCTTATGCCCAATCGCCTCGCGCTGATAAGCAATGACGAGTTCAATGACCAATGAGTGTGAAATCTGATCAACAATTTAACCCCACTTAACAATTCTCATCCCACTATTTTTGGTGATTAAGAACACCTGATAAAAACCTTTGCTCAGTGAGCAGGGGAGCCTTAGCTTTAACTCTCAGTACTCTTATTAAGGCAGCTCTTAACACTCGTTTAATTTCACTGTCAGATTAGACTCAGTTACACCAGAATTTATAAAAACTATCAAGTTCATAGTCATACCTTCTGTAAGTTTGACTACTGAACATATTTAATTTGTATCATAAGTGTATACTTTCAACCTCTAAAATCTATAACTATCATTTAGGAATAAAGTTATTGTTACATCTTAATACAACGCCAGTTATTTCGAGTCACCGTGAGGTGATTTTGCTGTCGAGAACCCAATAACTAGAAGTACTACAAATTTAGCTGAGCTGAACATCAACATCGTGCAACGAAAACGTAACAACGGAACCAGCGGAAAGATGTTAAGTAATTTAATATGTACAAAAAATATGTCCAGTAATACGGAACTGTCTCCTATTACACTTACCTCTGTCTTGTTTTATCTTAACCCAAATGTCTTTTTTTGACCATCGGAAGTTTTGTCAATTACTACCTGTCTCAGTACGAAGATAATTGTTTCATACTTTTCATAATTACATGTGAATGTATAATATGTATTTCCATATTTTACTCTCATACATGAAATGTTTCTACAGTCATAATTTTATAAAAAAAGTACCAAAATCGTAGAAAAACAACGACATCTCAAATTTTGAGATATTTAATCAGATTTATCTAGGAAACTATTAGCTCTACGATAATGGACTAAATACCCTTTATAGTAGGAAATAAAATTTTCTATAAAAAAAGTCCTGTACAATTTTATTCTAAAGTTAGTGGTTTGCGAGTAATTAAAAAAAAACCATGAAATTTGAGAAAAAATTGGCTTTAAGATTTTTTACCAGTAAGGCTGGTTACCACACGTAAATTCGCTACAAGCACTTTTGAAGAGGAAGTGTTCCACTGTTATTTCCGCCTGATATCGACTTAATACCTTGCAATGCCGTAGAGTTATAGATAAAAAAAAAAGTCAAAATTTACATGTTAATTAAATTGGACAATTTCAAATATATTGAGCGAGTACTTGAATTTAAAATTAAGAGCTCATCTTTGGTGAGAATTTTTTTTTTACATGTTTAGAACATTATTCCGTCGATGGACCAGAAAAAAAAAATAGTTTCAAACGAAGCACCCTAATATGTCTATAGATATACTTGTATCATAAAATCTACTTTCACTTCAGCTGCCAAATGCCCTTTTTTGTCAAATGCCCTCAAATTATGAATTCGGTTAAATAGTTCGTAAGATATTGCCCTGCTTAAAAAAACAAATCGATTCTTAGAGCTGTATGTATAAAGATCTATACTTAACTATATAACTCATAGAAATCATTTATCCCTATAAAATCTCTATCGGAATTTATGACTATCTATTGGATTCTGTGAGATTTTCTAAATAGGGCGGTGATAAAAATGAAAAAACCAACAATTCATTCCACTTTACCCGGATGACGCATTAATTAATCCATCATATGTTACGAAAATTATACCGGCTCTTTAACTTCATAGTGTTTGATGACTGCTAGATAAGTTACTTCAATCTGTTCGTTACTTCGAATAATATTATCACAAATTTCGAACAATTACTCATTCTGACATTTTGTTCCATACGATTTATATATCAACTCATTGGTTTAATTTAAAGTTCATGTTACTCTTCATCTTGATTATTCATATTACTTTCTGTCTGAAAACACTGATCTTATCGATTATCGTTCCGAGCAATACTTTAGACAATGATCTTTATTGATTATTTTCAAGTTCGCGAAATCGCAGAGATTAATACGAAGCGTAACTTTGTTCGACTTCGAAAATACCGCTGCATTTAAAAGTATTGTCAAGCTCAAAGAGCTCGAACGTATTAACAAGTATGTTTTTAAGCTTATCGAGCTCGAAAACGGAGAGAACTTTCAGGGGTGGCCTGCAACGTGACCCGTTATTCAGATGTTTGTTCTACTTTTCAAGAAGTTTTTATTGCACCTATTTAACTTGTATTTTATGAAGCACAAAACAATAAGGAAATATAAAAATATATTTTAGTTTACTTAGAAAAAAAAAAAAAGTGTGTATGGCAGCTCCGACGCACGATTGGAGTTTACTCCTTCAGATCGACTGTCAAAATAGGCACAAAAAAGGCTTACTAGTCTAAGGAAAAGATTAACACCATATCGAATGGTAAATAAACAAATTAATAAAAAAACTTAAATAATGTATTGTTATTTTATTTTAGTTTAGTCGAGCTTAAGGATGTCTGGCAGAGAGTCGCAACCGTACTGACAATGGACGACGGGATTTCTCATATTATTCCGAATAAAATATATAAAAACTAAGCATTATACTTTAATAAATTTGAGGTGCAATACTATACACCTTTGCTACCTGTTACCTGCCGAAGCTATCACGATCAAAACTTCATTGTCAGGGATCGTTCGTACCTGTATTTGGGGCATGTACTTAGAAACTTTGAACTTTCATAAAATAAAGAAACTGTTTGTTACCTGATTATTGCGATGATGTGGTTTATGTACTCGATTTTTCGACATTCGAGACGATGAATTCATTGTTATGCATATTGTATTTGATAGCGAAATTTTATTTAAATGACTCATTGGCAAGTAATATAATGTTTTTGTTTTGTATTTATTAGTATCGAATTCGATTTTGACTTAAATACTACTAACTGATTGACTTAGATATTGAAATTTTGGTATATCGCCAGTAATCACTCTGATCATGACAAAAATCGACAAAGTAGCTAGACAATCTTATCCTAATTTATTTGATGATCTGGCATCTAACCAATGTATTGATTCTAACATTTTGGTTTACCAGAATGTAATGAAATATCGTATTTCGACAATTAATACTCGCCGAGCGCATTTGAAAAAATTACAAATGCTAAATATTGAAATTCATGATTTAAATAACGAAAATATTATCGAGGCATTAAAAAAACTTCAGACAGCATCAAATAAAAATGGTAAAAAATTAACTGTGAGTTACATCAATATCATATACTCAACAATACGTAAATTAAACCCATTCTTAACTGTATCAGCTTCTAAATTTGGATTTCCCCGACATAATCGTACTACTTTGAATGAGTTGGCTGACAATATTGATATAATTGGCTTAAAAAGGTTATTCGAAATAATCTTTCAATACACTTATAATTTTAAATTAATCAACTCATATAAAATAACATCCCGTGCTACCGTTGATACTGCAATCACTATGATGTTAGTTGTGATCACAAATTTACGTTTTGAACAGTTATCGAGTTTGCGTGTACATGATTTAAAAATGATTGCTGCCAGTAAAACAACTTCTATACTGATTAACTCGCGGGTTTCAACAGTAAAAGTTGTAAAAACTACTGAACTATTTGATCCACTGTACACGTGTATCATCAATATGATTCTAAGTCGTGAAGAATTCGTAAATCGACAATTTAATACTGATTATAAAGTTGATTATAGCAAAAATATTAACGATGGATGCCAGCAAATATTAGTTAATAAAACGAATACAGATGATTTTCCAATAATATCCTGCAAAAAAGATTCGATTAATAAAACAATTTATGAGTTGTACGTAAAAACACACGAAAGAAAACCTACGATCTCTTTAGGTATTACATTAATAAAAAAAATGAAAAATTGTTTAATTGACACAATAGATTTACGACTTCTTAGTTAATTGGAAATGATCATGTTATCGAAGAATAAGATTTTAATTCGGTCATTTTGAAATTGATGACAATCAATAGTATCCTGACAATGGTGTGAAAATTCGTAGAAGCTGAAACATCAAAGAATCTATTATTTTTCAGCCAAATTATAAGCCGAATATTCGAATTAATGACGTTGTTTTACCGCAAATTGTAAATTGCAAAAAAGTTTTTGATTGTAATATTCGAGATAATTTAAATATTTCTATATCCCTCGTGGAAGTGCAATAACGGAAGTTCTACGGTATTCTCCAGTCTTTTTTTGGCATAAATATTTTTACAGTATCCCTACGGTAAACATATACTATGCTTTTGCAATTTTATTACCGTACTAATACCGTCAATATTTTGTATTGATACCAAATTTATATATGGGTTATACCATATTTATAGTGAGGTTGTACCGTATTCGTACTCTGGCTATGCTGTATTTGTATAATGATTTTATTTTACTGATACGGTATTTTTGCTGTATTTAATCGTTGGTTATAATATATTTATACGGTGGTTATACCTCATATACACATTAGTTACACCGTATTCATACAGAGGTCGTACTATATATATACAGTATTTATGCCATCTTTTACTCTTACAAGCTGAACAATACACCAATGCCATAAATTAAAGGAACAGAAAATTTTTAGAAATTTTTACGGGGGTTCAGCGTGAGCGTAAGTTATCTAATTTCTTTGACGATTCGTTCGTCTCGTTTTTCAAAGATAATGAAGAATCTTACGATCCTGGTAAATTTGATTCTGAAGATGAAGAATCACTAGTGACTGAAAGAACTCAACAATATTATGATAACTATATTACTGACAAAGAAGAAGAAGAAGAAGAAGAAGAAGAAGAAGAAGAAGAAGAAGAAGAAGAAGAAGAAGAAGAAATCCGCAATTCATATATACGTCTGATGATGACGATGACGGTAATGAGTCAAGACGTTTTATGCAAAGTAAACTGTTAGGTATTTTACGCGAACAATCATCAAAGATGATATCGACAGTAGGAATCGTAAGAGCCATTACTCTATCCGCCACCCGCGGACGTGCTTGATATTACGAGTATTGCGGCCTCTGAGACTGTGTGGTACGCACATGCAACGCGGAGAACGGCTCATTGTAGTAGTAGTAGTTTTTCTTAGGAAGAGGGCGAGGGAACAATGCTTTTACGCGCCATAGAGGACCATATTCATATGGAAAGCAGGACTTCTGCCCTCCATATGCATAATACTCTCCGTGTGCTGGACTCCTCCCCCAAGGATGTATTACTTTAGGTGTTACTGTAAGTAAATAACTGTATCCTTGGGGGTCATACCGGTTAAAAACCTTACTCCCTTCCTTCTTCAGACCTAATACTGCGGGACCGCGTGAGCATTAGGTCGAAACAGACCCTAGGTCTGGAATCCAAAGTGCCGCTATCCCGAGGGGTCACAGAACCAATTTGGCCCAGGCGCTGAGTGGTATTGTTCTGAATCTAGAACTATATCTATTCTGCGGTCTTGTCTCCGTGCCAGAAGTAGATCCAGCGATGTTTTGCACCGCTGTAGATTCGCCTGCAGCAATTCAGCCATTTTTGTGAGTTTCAGAACGCCTCGAACCGATTATGTGATCGAAAGATCGCCCGTTCCCTACCACAACACAGAGATGGCAGCAAGTTGGATTGGGACAGGTCTTGGCCTGATGGTCTGCCTTTCCACATCGCCAGCAGAGACTCGACCGATCAACTTCAGTCTTACATGATCTGGTCGAACGATCAAGATCATGGCAGCGGAAGCATCGATCAAGCCGTTCGCAGCGGCAGATACTGCAGACCAGCCATCCCACTTTGACCTTTTTCAAGGCCTCTAAAGTAGTGGCGATTACGCATCTCGCCTCAATGAAGGCACGGAAAGCCCCCCATTTATCAGGTTTCGTGATGTTAATTTTGAGCTCGTCAGCTCATAGCGCACTGCAACGGCTCCACAAGCCGCCTCGGTAATTTTCTAATCGAGAGCAGAGCGATCTTTAATAGATCCCTCGAACTCAATAAGAAGACCACCTTTGCTGGGTATCCTCATTGATCTTACACTAGTTGTCAGATCCTCCAGAAAGAGTTTTGATCGCAGTGCTCTTAAAACTTCTCCAGACGATCTCGACCCCCCCCTCCCCTGGTGTGATCAACACTGCCTGCGCCTGTTGTCACCTCTTCAGCAGCTTGGCCTCCTTGGATGCTGTGGTCCGTTGCGTCCCTGCTTCTGCATCCTCTCCGTTCGGTTCTGGTCCCGTCACTTCACTTCCCACTCTCGCAATATTCTCTGCCTTTTTTCTCTACCTCTTCTTCCGCTTGCCCTTCACTGTGGTGAACGGAGTCTCTTTGGAGTGTACGCCGGTCTCACTTTCTTCCTTTTTCTTCTGGTCTCTCTCTTTCTTCTGGTGACGATAACAAGTTTTTCCCTTTTTGGGCCTCATTGCTGCCAGGAGTAGTATTGCCTCCGGCCGTGACCTCACTGTAAAGAGCTGTCTTTTCTTGGGCAATAGACTCTCAGGTCCTTTTGGTGGACTGAAGAGTTCTCCCTCATTCTGTGAAGGTTTCTTCTTCTTTGTCTTTGCCGTCTTTAGTTGAGACGCCTCCTTTCGGACTTGTTCACTTTGTCTCAACTCCTCAGTGAGACGTGCTCGCTCCTTAATCTTCACGATCGCAAGCCTCCTTCGGGCGTCTTTCCACGTTTTGTGGTGAGTCCGAAGCTGCGTTAAAATTAATGCTGCTTCCTTCACTCCCCCAGTGACCTCGTTTGACACGGTCCTCTTTCTCATGATCGTCAGCAGAGTTTCCTTCAGGACCAGCTGACCACCGGTGACACTCGAAAAATGTATGTTCAGCATTGTCGATGCTATTCGTGCAACATACGCAATATGGGCTTACTTTTCGTCCCATTTTGGGCAGATACTCATCGAACTGGCCGTGCCCCGTAAAAAACTGTGCAAGGTATAAGTCCACCGCATCATGTCTACACTTAAGCCACTCGTCGAGTGAGGGTATGAGCCTCGCTGTCCATCGCCCTCGCATGGTTCCCAGCCACCTTCACGACCATTCTGCAATCGTATGCTCTCCCTCGGCCTTCCGCACGTTGCTATCAGAGCTTCCTACTTGTCACAGTCCGTATATCCTTTTTCGCTCCTGAGCTATGAGGTTGATAGACGTCGAAAGAACTGGCATTGTCAAGTCAGCCCAACCAAGTCTGACAGGGTGCTTAATTTGAAGCTTTTTTGATGCTAATTAGTTGCTCTATAACCAAATTTGTTGCTCCGACCGAGTCAGAATAAATGATGACAATGCCAGCTACATTTTAAGTGGGCGTTGACATATAAAATTTTATGTTATACAATTATCTTGTACTGAATAAGTTCAGAAGAGAAACAATTGCTGATTTGTTGCTGATGATACCGTTGAGGATAAGTCAGCTAGTTTGACTAATTCACTGACAATGCTGACTACATGCCAAGTAGCCATTGTCATAATATTAAACAATTCTGTGGTATACATCAGTGGATTAATCGGATAGAGAAACAAATTGCTGATTTGTTGCTGATTATACCGGTGAAAAGAAGTCAGCTAGTTTGACTGATGCACTGACAATGCTGACTAAACACTGAGTAAACATTGTCATGATATTAGACTATTCTAAGGTATATATCAGAGGTTTAATCAGCTAAAGAAATAAATTGCTGATTCGTTGCTGATCATACCGTTGATAATAAGTCAGCTAGTTTGACTAATTCACTGACAATGCTGACTAAACACTGAGTAAACATTGTCATGATATTAGGCTATTCTGAGGTATATATCAGAGCTTCAATCAGCTAAAGAAATAAATTGCTGATTCGTTGCTGATGATACCGTTGAGAATAAGTCAGCTAGTTTGACTAATGCACTGATAATGCTGACTACATACTTAGTAAACATTGTCATGATGTTAGACTATTTTGAGGTATATATCAGAACTTTAATTAACTAACGAAATAAATTACGGATTTGTTGCTGATTAAACCATCGAGAATAAATCAGCTAGTTTGACTAATTTAATGACAATGCTAACTGCATGGTAAGTAAACATTGTCGTGATTTACAAGCAGTAAGTACTTTGTTTGTATGCTCAACCACTTACATAGGCATTTGATAACATCGTAGGAATCAAACATACTCTCTTTATTATGAATGCGATATGAGTATTATTTTGGTGCTTACTGTTCGCTTCTTGAAGTAGCTTTTTCTTAATTTAACCTTTGCTGCAACATTTGTATGGGTTATATGATAATTTGCATGCGATTCAAAGTAATTTTGCGTGCAACGAGTTCAATTGTTGTATTCGAAATTTACTTGTCGAATGCAGATAATTAAATAACAGCACGTCTTTTGCGGGTCAGCCCCAAAATTTCCGCTCCTTTTTAGCTCGAAGAAGTCAAAAACGTTGTGAACACGTATTTAAGCTTTTTGAACTTGAAAATGCTTTTGAATGCTATTGTTTTTTATGAACTTTTCAAGGACACACCAGTTAAGTCACATGTTCAAGTTGGAGAATTTAATAATCGAAAATAATTAATGAACAAGTGATTAAAAATTTTTTTCTGATCATGTTAAAAAAATAACTGTATTTAGGCAGAAATCAATGTAAGCGATCAAAATAAGGATTCTAATGAGTTTTGACTTAGATCCGAGTGTTAATGTATCGCGTTACCAATGCGCGTTCCTTCGCGCGAAAAGAAAAAATATATTTCCTATGAATTGAGTTGTAAAATCATCTAATTCACTATTTTTCTAATTTTTTTCGCTGAGAATTAATAATCTTTGAAACAAGAAAAAGAGCCATCCGACCTAACGCGGAATGGAATGGTAGATTTCTTATGTCAATACAATAGTGTAATTAATTCTTATTTTGTAAGCTAAAGCATGGATTTTAAGGAAATGAATTATGCCTTATCATTCCCAAGTTATTGAAGGACTAAGCTGCAAAAATAAGCTTTTTTAGTTTCTTGTGAAATTTTCGAAATCATCAAATTGTTCGACAAGATCTTTAAAAAAACAAGTAATACAGTGAAAATTAAAGCTAATTATACAAATTTTAAGATACTTTTTACAGAATTAAGTTATCATTTTCGATTTAGAAGATACTTAAGGATGAAGCCAGAAAATTAATTATTATGAAAATTAAAAAAAAGTTTAAATACCCACAGCTTTCAAACTCATCGGCCGATTGAGTTCATCTTCGAACATGATAAAAGTGATCAAGGTAATCGTCCAATAAATAAGTGTATAAAATTTTATTAAAATCCGCTAAAAATTGCTGATTAGATTTTAAAGTCGATCGTTTAAGTCGTTTCTGAGAAATTAAAAAAAAAAACTAGAAAAAGATTTTTGCACACCTCAAGCGTGAAAGCGCTGAGAATGCTTAATAAACGGTTTTTTTTTATTCGGCTACTTTACTCACATAAAAATCTTTTTACACTATTTTTATTACAATAAGATAAGTAAAATTGTACATTAGCATAGAGAGAATTGATTAAGAAACAATTTAAACCCAATATAAAGTTCATTCATTATTTTATTCGTTTAAAATAAATTATTTTAACTCAAAAAACCAGTGCTGTCAAGTGTTACGTATGAAATTTTGTAAACACGAAAACTCTTGACAGACACCATTAATCGGCCTAACTTTTTTTTATTGTCTTTGTACTTTTTATCACAAGAACCCTTATGAAAATAACTTTCTGAATCCTTTTAATTTGATAATAATTAATTAACGACGCAAAACTGATTATTTAAAAAAGTTTAGCCGCTATTTTTACTGTTGTTATTATTTTTTTCATTGTTTCTCTCTATCAACTTCTGGTGGCAGCACTAGCGTACCAATATGTTTGAAAAAAAGCGACATCTTAGACATAAGACGGGATATTGAAGAAAAAAATGTTAGTAAAAAAATATTAAACTGAAAATAAAAAATAAAAATAACGAATTTATAATTTGTAAGTTGAATCAAAGTTCATGATACAAAAAAATACATTAATGTATAATAAAAGTGATACATTAATATATGATAAAAGTAATTAATAAAAATAAAATGAGCGATTGAGGTGTGCACTTTTGGATTTTCTAACATTTTTTTTCCGTGATTCGCAAATATTTTTGAGTCTACTTGATCAAATAATCTGAAATATTGAGGGAAGTTAAAGGCCAACAAGCTCTTTCGATAGCCGCGAAAACCATCCGAATCGGTTTATTAGTTAAAAAGTTATGGAGTTCACTCATCTACACACACACACATACAGACACTTGGACATTATTCTGAAAATAGTCAGAATAGCTTCCTAGAACTTTAAAACGTCGACATCTGATAAAATTTTAATTTTTGGAAATGAGGTCGAAAACAATTGTTTCTCGAATTTTTTTGAAAATCATCAATTTTCTTAGCGGGAAGTTAAAATTTTTTTTGGAAATTTTGTGAAAAGATCTGTCATGCTCCAATCTATCCGAAGTATTTTGTTATAAATTTATATATATATATTTTATATTGTAATAAAAATATTTTTTCCACACTTGTGTTTACAAACTAATTTTTAATATTCTGAAAAATATTGATCAATCATTCACAAATTGTGAGCTTAATTCTATTCCCGAAATTAATTTAAAAAAATTTTGATTTCTTATTTTGATTATTAAAAAAAAATCAATCATTGTAAACAAGTATGAAAATAACTGTATTAATCTTGAAATTAAAAAAAGTTGTAAAACAATTATGAATGTATACTATAAGAATTCATAAATACATAGATATTTTTAAAAAATTTGTCATGTGTTTAAAGTTCAAGAATTTATCAAGTTTACTTGACTAATTATTTAAATTTAACGACTTTACAAGTAATGGCCATAACTCTGTTAAGCAGTTTTGAATATTATAAGAACGCTTCTGCCAACCTTACTTGACACATTTTTCTGCCATTTCAACTTGAATAATCTGCTTTATCGATAAAATCCATGATATTTGAATGTAATGAGATTAAACGACTATTGCCATCTATTGTCGTAAAATATTTACTGTGTTGGCTACACTTTTTCTCTCTACTATAGACATTAATTAACGACGATCTGTAAACTATCATTAACCGCATATTGGATTTATTTTCTTGAAAAATAATAATATTAATTTTTATTGCCGATAATAATTAATATCAATTATAATTATTAAAACTAATATATTGTCAATATGATAAAAAAACGTGGTAGACCAATATCTGTGGACATAGAAAAGTTGAAAGAAGTCTTGAAGCTTAATAAAAACAAAATATTTACAGATGACAATCGTGTTGTATCAAAGCACGATGAGATTTGGAATTCAATTTCACAAGATTTAAATTTTATCATAAAACCTAATAGTATCCATGCATTTGTAACAGGTGATCGATATAATATTAGATCTGAATTAATTCCATCTTTTAACCAAAATATAAGTATAACTTCAGAAAATAACTCCACAAGAAATTCATCACAAGTATTTACCGATGAAGATGATTCTGATGTCAGCCATTCACTAGCAAACACAGAACTCACTGAATTCACATTGACTGTAGATCGTGTTGAATTTGAAGCACTAATAACTGAAAAAATTTATAAACGTAAGCGTGGTAAAAAAGTTGTGAATTATAAACAAAATGTATTGAAACCGGGTTCATGGCAAGCGTTTATGACAAGTAAGATATGGGAAACAACTAGTCGCAAGTGTGGTTATAATTATCGTCGTCATTTTGTGTCTATGAATAAAAAAACTGGAACCATCGTTGGTAATTATATCATTTTACTATTATTCTTATCTTCTTCTCTTATATTTAAAATTTTGATCTGTATATTATATTATTAAGTAAATCAAAATACTCAAGTTGTACAATCAGCAGTGATAATAAAAATTATAAATGTAATTGAATAATTATTTTAATATTAAAATTTACAGGCTCATGTCATTGTACAAGTGAACTTAAAGGAACGTTTCAAACTAACGAAGATGAAGTGGTTTTTGATTTTAAAGTTACTCGGGGAAATGGTGACTGTAAAAAAACATATCTTCGTCATCCACTGCGTGAAAAAGTTGGTGAAAGCTTACAGAATCAAACAACAGACGAATATCGCTCGAATTTGGCAAATAAATTGATGAAGCCAAAAGATCCAGAACCACCACATCTTCCGAAAGCTAGTACACTTCGTACAGTAAAAGGAGAATTTAAAGCAACGCTTTTTTATAATGAAGACCCTATCACAGCTATTACTATAATGCATGCTTCAATATATCTCGAAACGATTCATTTTGTCTCTGAAATTCCTGTCTGTGTTCATTATTGGACGAATCATCAAAGGGACGTTTATTGTAAATATGCGTCGAAAAATAAAAATACTTGTATTTATATTGATGCTACAGGAGGTATTTTTCGTAAATTTGATAAACGCAATAAAACTAAAACCCATAATTTATTTCTATACATTATCGCTGCTCATTTTGCTGGACAGCAATTTACAATCGGGCAAATGGTCTCTGAAGCACATGATACAGTCACAATTTTGAATTTTTGGAATAACTGGCTAAAATACGGCTTTCCGCAGCCATCTGAAGTTGTGATGGATTCTAGCCAGGCTTTGTTAAATGCAACTGTTTCCGCATTTACAAGTTATAAAACAGTTGAAGAATATTCTAATGCATGCATGAAGACAGAAGTACCTAGTTGTCATATACGACTCGATGTAGCTCATTTTATGAGACTCTATTCATCTGATTTAAAAAGTTTTCCGCCATTAGTACGAATATTTTATTTAGCCTGCATTGGAAAATTAATCAGCATGACAGATCAAAACGAAGCAAAGTCGTGGATAAAAGCGAATTTTATTGTCGCATCAAGCCAACGGACTGGGCTTTTGTCATCAGGAGAGGAATCGCGATGTTCAGTAGCTAAATCTTATCTTCAAAAAGGAATTACCGGTAATGACTTTTAATTTTCTCTTCATTTGTAATTTAATCCTAACAAAAATCAATGAAGCCCCTAAATTTTTGAATTACTAACATTTTGTCCTCAGTTGTTGTCCTTTTTGATTATTGACAGCGCAGTTATTTTCGCATAATCAGTTTTTATAGAATATACTTTTTTCATTTGTTGCCAATTTCCCACTTGGTCAAATCCATGAAACAGTTGTGCTCAAAAGTTTGTATCTACTTTTGCTATACTTCTAATACTACTTAAAAAGTAACTAAATTAAAGTTTCAGAGATGAAAATGATAAATTATTAAAATATAATTTCTTACAAAAATACCTTATGTCACGATCGAAGTGAGTGAAGGCGACGGGCGAAAGGGTAATTTTAAATCTATTATTTAATATCAGAATGCCGATTTTCCCCTTTCTATAACTCAGCCAAGGAGTTCGATTGAACCTCACGTGGTTAGTGTGAGAATATGGGGATTTAAGCACCGATTATTAATTAATAGATTAATGTATGAAATTATTTTTATTCTGTCATCCAACCAAGGAATTACAATCACGTGGCTGATATAAGAATGTTATAATTTCCTGTTACTCTACAACTTATTTGTCTAATTGTACCGAGCGGATGTACTATAGACGGTCCCGTTCAATGACCTGCGTGGCGTTAGGGTAGGTCAGGGATTTTCTAAGCGAGAGGGATATTGGGTCGATGAATATGGGCCCTCGAGAAGACCGTGTTCTTTCTCTGTCTTACTTTAAAGTTACTATGACTTAAATTACCAGCACTCGAATGCCAGAGAAAAGGACAGTAAATGAAAAGACAAATGTATACAAAAAAACATGTGTAGTATATTGACAGATTTTAATTTTACAAAATATTATAATAATGAACTTACCCCAATGGGTTGATATACCTGCACACACACTCACTTCAGATTCACCAATTTGAATCTTGTGTACACAGGAGGTTTGATTTCTTTTAGACAGAAAAATAAGTCCGTGGTGTACTGCTTAAAAATAAAGTAATGAATATATGATGACATTTATGATCGATATATAACATACTCTAGAAAAATATAATTTTAAAAATAATACAAAATTGAGATGAAAAATCTTTAGTGATAGGTGAAGGAACGGAGAGGTTCTGTGGGGGACCATATAAATTTTTAGAGACTGCGTGTCTATGATGACATTTATTATCAATATTTTAGGTGATTCCGAGAAATGTAATTAAAATTTAAAATAGAAGAGCTTCCTATGGTGGAAAAGGGAAAAGTAAGAATCCGCGGGAGACCGTGAGATTCTGTAAAAACGATGTTTCTCCAAAATATATAGTGACATTTATTACCGATATTTTGGACACTTCTGAGAAATGCAATTAAAAATAAAAAATAAAATAAAATTAGAGATAGATTTCTACATTGGAAAAGAAATAGTAAGGATCCGCGGGAGACGTGAGGCCCATTGGTAACAGATGGTTAAAATAGAAAGGTCGTAAAAATTTGAGTTGAACTAGAACAGGGAAATGTTTTGACAAATTTATTGAGCCCTTTTCGGTGACTTTTATGATGACAAGGGACTCGCGGCCGCGGAAGATTCAGAGAAATCTTTTCGTGGGACATCTGGAAGACATTGAGTCGGTGGATTCTTTATAAGGGATCAGCCGCAGTGGTGCAGCTGTGCATAGAGAAAGAAAGACGTACTATTTTCTAGTTGCTTGTTCTTATCTACGTCTCTCTCTCTTGTAACTTGACCGCTCATACTCGCATACTTTTCTGTGGGAATTCGGAGCAAGCCCAAAATACGTCATAGATATCCACATATGGTCAACGTACGCATACATATAACACTCACATATGTACAAACTCATGCACATATACACAAGTGCGGATACTCCTGTGTTATTGTATCTTTGGTGAGTGTGCTCCGAATTCTCCAGGTTAATTCTTATAAAATAAAAAAAAAAGGAAGAGAAAAATAACTGAATTTAAGGTTCAGTTGAGTGGTGACTCAGGTGTACCGATTGTTCCACTTAATAGAAACATTTCTACATTTTTCTCAATTTTTTTTTTTTTTATTATATGTCTCAATATATATTTAGAACTAAAAATAAGTAATAATGTATTCTTCTCGTTTATAAAACAAATACTCGGTTTGAAACTGTATACACGATCAAATCGCTGTTGAGCTATCATGCTGTATATAATATATATCTAAGTTTAAGTATACAAATTGTAGTTTGAAGTGTCTACTTATCTAATTGCTCACGGTCTCGGAGTAATCCTAAGAAAATTATCGAAAAAAAAATTTTCCAAATTTTTGTTTGTTTTAAAAATAATCTATGGGCTACAACAAATTTTTTTAATAAATTATAATTTATTTCTAATTACTTTGAAACCGTGCAAAAACAATTTCAAGACCAAATCAGAAAACTAGATACTGGAAACTACAATTTATATCTTTTGTTTTTGTCGTACGACCATTTTCCGTTGAGTAACGACTTGTTAAAAATTACTTGAAAATTTCTAATTTTCTTGATATCGCTTAATTTATGTGACTAGTGTATTTAAATTTACATTAATCATTGAATGTCTCATTAAAAGTAAGCCATATTAATTAATTTTATTGACTTTTTTCTGGTTTCTCGCATGATTTAATCATCAAACTTAGTTATTGTTAATGAAACTATAATCGAAATTTTAAAATCTTAATGAAACGGATAAAATTGCTGAATCACGGAAAAATTTGAGAAACTTGACTAGAAAACCGGGAAATATCAGGGAATTTTGGAATCATTTCTTTGTGGCCACTATATATTAGAACATACTTATAGTTAATTACCGTTTAAAGTTCTATTTTGATTACATTGAGTTTTTACTTAATTTCTATCGAATCCATTTTATTAATAATAGATAGCCTAATGCAAACAAAAATGTTTTTTCGAACTTCAGTTCAATTACACTGTTAAGTGTGATAATTGGTCACGTAGTGTAGTTTCAAATTTTCAAGTAAAAATAGAAAGGCAGTGTTTAAGAAAAAAAAATGTTCACTAACTTTTTGTTTAAAATTACTATGGGTTTGTTGTTTAGGTGGCAGGATTATAATTTCAATTGTTTTTCATTATAAAGTTTTTAGATATGTATACATATATTTAACAGATTCATCACATGAAGAAGACGCTAAGAAAATTGAAAGTAAAAATGATTCTCAACAAAGCGAAGCTGAAAGTGAAAGTGATTCTAATTCTTTTCACGATCTTGAAAATATTGAGCAAAAAACTGAAACAAGTAATAAATATTCTGATGATCTCTTTCATAAAGATACCTTAGAAAAAACATCATGGTCATTTTGGGGGGAAGAGATATATAAAGAGGCTATTGAAGAGTTGAATGATAGTGGGACAGACGTAAACGCACTGTATAACAAAGTTGTTGTGAAAAGACTTAAGAAGGATATTAAACATATCCCTTTATGGTCATGTATTGTATACCACAAATTTAACCGCGGGCGTATTCCTGCAAGCAGTGCTACAGTAGAAGGTGAAATAAAACGAATAAAACAAAATGTTTTTAAAGGCAAAAGAAAAAGATTAGATGAAGAGGTAGAAGATCATATCAAGTATATTCAAGGTCGGACTAAAATAGTAGATGCTGAAACAGAAAATGTGATTGAACAAAATGAAGGAATAAATATTGAAAATGAGACTGCTTGTGAAGCCTGTATTAGAGGCGACTTGCCATCAGGTATTCATCGCTGTTTAAGATGTAACCAACCGGTTCATATTCTTGACAGTTGCTCTTCGCAAGTGGATGGTCAAGAAGAAGGATACGGAGAATTAAGATTATGTAAACTTTGCAGATCTATTAGAGGAGCATCAATTTCTGAACTATTGGCCAAAAGAAAATTTGAAAATTGGCATGGGTTAGGAGAATTGTCCCCACAGACTAAATCAAAGTCATTATATGTTGGCAAAAAAACTCATATAATACAAGAAAAACTTATGTACGAAAAAAATACTGAATTACCTATTTTGAAAAATGGTATGTCGAAAGATTTAAAAGCGGTTCATATTGGTAAAAGAATTATAAATTTTTCTTCCACTTGTCCCTTTGACAGCATTTTTCAAATACTATTAGCAGCTGCATGCGATTATCCTGAGTTGAAACAAAAGGTACATACTATTTATTTATTAAAAATTTCTCCATTTAAGAGGAATTTTCGGACTATGAAATATTTTTGAATTTATTAAATTATATGAAATGAAACATATGGGAACAATTATTGTTGTTATTACCAGTTAATGAAATCATTTGAACTGGATACATAGGTACAAAAAGTTTTTCGAAAAAACTTTTATAGTATGAAGATGTCATTATAACGATCATTTTTAAGTGAGTTTCATTTATTATAAGACGATTAGTTCAAAAAATTTATGGCGCGAAAATTTCTTACTCGTCAACAAATTTTCTTATTACTCCAAGGCTTCCAAAAATTCGAAATTCTTATATGCTATAAAATTTTTTAGATGGCGAAAGATGAGAGCAACAAATTATTTAGTTTTGTCCTTCATACATTAGACAAGCGGATAAATGTAAATAGTTACAAGTTGAGAGGGGAAATTTTGTTGGAATTCTTCGATCCGAAAAATCCAAAAGACAGGAACATCACTTGTGGTATTGAATCAATATCATGCTTGTCTAACGTCGGTGGATATGCTGCTCATTTATTTCAGAAAAATCCAAGTCTCATTGAGATATCTGAGTGCCCGAATAAATGTATCCGGAAGAAAACAAGTATTCCTGTAATATACATCAAAGATGAGTCATTAGACAGCAATTTTGATTTCGTACTCCAGAATTATGTGTTCTTCAAGAAACGATGCATGGGCCACGAATGCAAAGAATAGGCTCAAGTGACGGAATCAATAATAGGTAATAGACTGGTTCTATAAATATTATGGAATAATTGAGTAAAAAGATACACTTAAAAGTTTCAGTGGGATAATAGAATATACCTCTTAAAATTTAAACCCTTAATATTAATATTAAGTACTCTCTGGTTTGAATTTTCTAATTCCCGTTAAAGTAACATTGAAAAAAAATTTTGAGTTCGGAATTTTATACCTCGATAATGACGTATTGTACAAGTAAGCCCAGGATACATTAGTAAAGGAAATTGAACGCTATACAAAAACGGTCACTTACGATTTTTGATGAATCCCTCTGTTTAAAAGTTATTTAAGCTTGAAGTCAAATTTCAAGTAAATTTCGAGATATTTCTACTTTTTCTGTAAAACTATCCGACTTATCATAACATTTTATAGAATCTTGTTTGTAGACAATTTTATTCCCTACAAATTATCTTTGATGAAGTTTTTTGAAATAACGCATAACTTTCAAGTTATTTTTACTTTAATGTGAAGCTCTTAAAATTGGTCGGAAACACTATTTTTTTAAGAGCTTAACACTAAAATGGTCTGGACTCGAAAGTTATGCAGAGTTCTGAAAAACGTTATCAGAGATAATTTGTAGAGAATGAAATTATCTCCGAAAATGATCATATCACATTTTCTGATAAGTCGAATAATTTCGCTGAAAAAATAAAAAGATCTCGAAATTTACTACAAATTTGACTTTAAGCTCAAATAACTTATAAACAGATGGATTAATAAAAAATCATAAAAAACTTCAATTATAGAGCGTCAAATTCCCTACACAAAAGTGTCCTTTTATACTTAGGTATAAAATTTGGAAATTAAAATTTCATTTACCCATGTTATTTGAATGTAAAATGAAAAATCGCAATCAGGAAAGTGGTTACATTAATATTGAGAATTCGAATTTTATCAAGTGTCTTATTTTATCCTACTGAAATTTTTGAATGTGACTCCTTAAAAAAAAAAGAAATGATAATTTTTTTTACTCTTCTTAATATATATATATATATATATATATATATATATATATATATATATATATATATATATATATATATATATAGTTTTTAGATTTGTTATTGTATTTCATATTATTCTAGTTGTTTGTCAGTAAATAGACAACTACAATTTTTTTTTTTTTCAGGAAATATAATGATTTTTGAACAATATTTGGCAAATGGTGGCTCAGTATGCAGGCAATTAAGATCAATACCAAAAGAATTTCTTCTAGAAAATGAAATAAAACTCCGTTTACTTGGATTGATACATTTTGTTCAACCAAAGTCTCGTCGAAGCTCAGAAGGTGCAAAGAATTTAAAAGAAACTGATGTTGGGCATTACATTGCCATAAGCTTAAGACGCGACAGTCAGTGGGTCATGTGCGATGATTGTAAAGGAACATCAATAAATGTTAAGAATAACTTTAATGCTAACATCGCAACGCTATTTTATGGGCAAATAACTAATAAAAAATAAAAATAGTTGTTCAAAAAAATCATAAACATACTTTATGTTGTGAACGTACATTTTACTTCTATTCTTAATAAAAAAAATAATGTAACTCAGTGTGGCCCTGAATAAAAATTTTAGATACAAGCCAAATAAAAAGATTCATTTAATTGGAAATTCTTTTGAGAAGATTCTTTAGAATTGAAAAAATAATTTCTTAAATAGTAAAAAATATTTGTTAATCGCGAAAACATTATTTTTCAGAAATGATTTCTTCAATGATAAAAAAAACTTTATAACTGCGAAAAATCCTTCCAACAGTGTATATAAAGGTTCCGGAACAGATTAAAAATAATCTTCATACAGTATTCAAACTATTGCGTTTTCAGAGTATTGTAAGCACATCAATATAGTCGTTAGGGCATTATACATTTTCCATCCAGTAAGTTTTGGTTTGTTCTTGTACATTATATGGACCTATACGCATATGCATAAGTTTTTTCATTGAAGATTTTTTATTATCACTGACCACAACAAAATTAGCAACTGATTGCTTTCGCTCTTTAAAGTCAATCTATGTGCCCAAGAATCATATAATGACAATGTTTACTAAGTACGTAGTCAGCATTGTCAATGCATTAGTCAAACTAGCTGACCACTTCTCATCGGAATAATCAGCAACGAATCAGCAATCTAATTCTATCACTGATTAAAGCTCTGATATATACCTCAGAACAGCCTAATATCATGACAATGTTTACTCAGTGTTTAGTCAGCATTGTCAGTGAATTAGTCAAACTAGCTGACTTATTCTCAACGG
Source organism: Microplitis demolitor (assembly GCF_026212275.2). Classification (NCBI taxonomy): domain Eukaryota; kingdom Metazoa; phylum Arthropoda; class Insecta; order Hymenoptera; family Braconidae; genus Microplitis; species Microplitis demolitor. The sequence goes on from NC_068554.1 coordinate 9,857,397, forward strand.
TATCATCAGCAACGAATCAGCAATTTATTTCTTTAGCTGATTAAACCTCTAATAAATGCCTCAAAATAGTCTAATACCATGACAATGCTTACTTGGTATGTAGTCAGCATTGTCAGTGTATTAGTTCAACTAGTTGACTTATTCTCAACGGTATCATCAGCAACGAATCAGCAATTTATTTCTTTAGCTGATTGAAGCTCTGATATATACCTCAGAATAGCCTAATATCATGACAATGTTTACTCAGTGTTTAGTCAGCATTGTCAGTGAATTAGTCAAACTAGCTGACTTATTATCAACGGTATGATCAGCAACGAATCAGCAATTTATTTCTTTAGCTGATTAAACCTCTGATATATACCTTAGAATAGTCTAATATCATGACAATGTTTACTCAGTGTTTAGTCAGCATTGTCAGTGCATCAGTCAAACTAGCTGACTTCTTTTCACCGGTATAATCAGCAACAAATCAGCAATTTGTTTCTCTATCCGATTAATCCACTGATGTATACCACAGAATTGTTTAATATCATGACAATGGCTACTTGGCATGTAGTCAGCATTGTCAGTGAATTAGTCAAACTAGCTGACTTATCCTCAACGGTATCATCAGCAACAAATCAGCAATTGTTTCTCTTCTGAACTTATTCAGTACAAGATAATTGTATAACATAAAATTTTATTGTCAATGCTCACTTAAAATATAGCTGGCATTGTCATCATTTATTCTGACTCGGTCGGAGCAACAAATTTGGTTATAGAGCAACTAATTAGCATCAAAAAAGCTTCAAATTAAGCACCCTGTCAGACTTGGTTGGGCTGACTTGACAATGCCAGTTTTTCAGACGTGGTTGATAGGCATTGCCCTCGCTAGGACTAGCACCGCAGCTTCCGACACTGTCCAATATGTACTCGTAACCCTAATGGCGGCTGAGTTAATAGTAGTTTTTTTTTCCTTTCCTAAGAAGAGGGTGGAGTAAAAATAATCTCACGCACCGTAGAAGACAATACCCACATGGAAAGTATGGTCTGCCCTCCGTATATGGATATTGCCCTCCGTCTGCCGGGCTCCTTCCTCAAGGATGTATTACTTTAGATGTTACCGCAAGGAAATAACTGTATCCTTGGGGGCCCTACCCGCTAAAAACCTCACTCTCTTCCTCTCCCATACCTAGGACTGCGAGACCGCATGAGCATTACATCACAGTACTAGGCATCCCCCTGCTGCTTCCACAACTCTCCCTCCTTCTCTTCTTCTTTCTTTTTCTCCACCAGGACCTCCCTCACATAGCACGCCATCGTCCAGTTCTGTATCGTCGCCAGCATCCAAGAAACTACCGCTTTTGGCTGTTCGGGTACTTTCTTTCTTCTTGCCAACGCGGTCTTATTTCAGACCAACGCCGACAGTCGAAAAAGGTGTGCTCGGCGGAGTCAGCAACGCCTAGACAGTACACACAGTCGGATGTGTTTCGAATCCCCATACGATGCAGGTACGCATTAAACTGTCCATGACCGGTGAGAAACTGCGTAAGATAGTGATTTGCCTACCCATAATCTTTTAGTACCCAATCACGGACTCTTTCCATGAGCCTAAAAGTCCAACATCCTGTTTCCTCGGATTCCCAGCGCTCTTGCCAGAGTGCAAAGGTCTCCTCACGTTCCCGAGTTCTTACATTTTCCAAAGACCCTTCGCCAGTCCGTCGCGCATCCCAACTACGCCTCCTCTCGAACCCAAGTAGGTCGATCGGAATCGTCCCTGCGGTGACCAACACGGCTGCCTCCAAAACTGTTTGATAGGCGCAGGCTATCTTCAGCGCACCTTCGTTGAATCGATGCCAGTCGCTTCCGACTGTTCTCTACTCTGAGTGCCTTTTCCCAGATCTCTACTCCGTAGAAAAACCCTAAAAAAATTAGCCGTCCAGCTTTTTGGCAAAATCTCAAAAAGTATAAGTGATAGCTCAAACATTAAAAAAGTTTCTGAAAGAGCAGAAAATTTTTATAAAAAAGTTCTTGACTTTCCGAATTATAGCTCTGATATTTATGATTTCAATTTCACGTAGAAGATCGGCTTTTGCGCGGCAGTTTCAGCATGCGCGCACCACGACTCTGGTGGGCGAAGTTTTTAAATAATTTTTCATGCAATTAAATATTAATTAAAAAATTATATAGTCATCTAGACACTTTAAAGAATAAGATTACACGGTAATATAAGTTGTATCACCATTTTCCAAAAAGTTATTCAATTCTTAATCAACATTTTTTTTACGGGTTTGTGTTATCATAAAATTTTTTTCTTTTGGAGCCCTTTTTATAAACATATTCAACAAGATGTCATTATGAAATATTATAAAATATTTTTATTTCATTCATTATTAATTTTTAAAGGAACAGAAAAATTAAAAATATAAATAATGTATGTTAAATATTTTTTTTTTTCAATTTTAATCTACAACTGATTTCATATTTTTGTTAGGTATTATATGATTACTTTTCAAATTTTTTCATGCCATTTGTCTATAAATTTTTTATAAACGAATGAATGATTTATATACTTTAAAAAAATTTGTTTTCACAACATTGTTAGCGTAAGAAAATAATAATTAAAAAAAAAAATTATTTTTCAAAACAAGATCTTATTGTTAATAATCGTTTTTTTCATATTTTGATCATTTAAATAAATAATTATGGAATCGTTTCTTTTTTTAATCATAATTTGCATTTCCAAATATGATGGCGAAAAAAATTTGTTTTGTCAACAAATTATTCATTTGTTTTACAATTGGTTATAGACAATTTTTTTTTTTATTTCAATTTATTTCTAGGACATTAGAAAATTACTAAAACAACAACCTGCAACAACATAGCGAAAAAAATTCTATTTCAATTTTTTAAAATACATCGGGATTTTGGAGCTCGGCAAACTCTAAGAACTGACTCGATTTGACAACAGTCAAATTGTTGTAACTGCGCGACTATGGAAGATACAGTTTTCGACCTTTAAAATGATTTAAAAAAAATTTTTTTTTTTAAATCATTATTTTCTTATGCTAACAATGTAGTGAAAAAAAATTTTTCAAAAATATTTAAACAATCCATTTTGTTATAACAAATATACAAACAAATGGCATGAAAAAATTCGAATAGCAATCATATAATGCCTAACAAGGATATGAAATCAGTTATAGCTCAAAATTAAAAAAAAAATTATTTAACATACATTATTTAAATTTTGAATTTTTTTGTTTCTTTAAAAATGAATAATTAATAAAATAAAAATATTTTATAATCTTTCATAGTGTCATCTTGTGAAGTATGTTGATAAAAAGGGCCCCAAAAAACAAAAGATTTATCGATTAATTATTTGAACTTTTATACTGCCTTTTATGAAAACACAAACATGTACAAAACTGTTAATTAGGAATTAAATAACTTTTTGAAAAATAGTGCTACAACTTTTATTACCGTGAGTAGTTGAATAAGAGGGTTTTTGGCCCTGAAATCAAAACATCACCCTACCTTACCGACCTGTGGTAAGTGACGATCGTTGCTAATATAGATTTGATTTTATCGATATTTTGTGCTATTGTAGGTAATGTAGATTATTTTACCGATATCTGGGTCCCTTTTTTCATTTATATGGTAATGAAGATTTGTTCTTATCGATATTCGAAGCTGTTATCGGTAATGTAGATTTATTTTATCGATATTTGGGACCTTTTTTCATATATGTGGTAATGTAGATTTGTTCTCATTGATATTTGGGGCTGTTATAGGTAATGTAGATTTATTTTATCTATATTTTGGGCCTTTTTCTCATTGATGATAATGTAGATTTGTTAGGGCTTGCTCAGGATAATGCAGGCTTGGTTGAAGCCCGATCATGGTAACGCAGATTTAATCGGAACCTGATAATGGTAATGAAGATTTCGTGTTTCCGCTTATCGATAAAAGAAGATTTTGGGACTTAGTGGATATTCAAGAACTTTTTAGTATATATATTTTGAATTTTTTACTGTTTTACGTAAGATTGGAGGGGGTCGAACATTCGAGAATTATCTCGAATTTTCTACGCATAAATTGGTGGGGATCCATTTTTTATTTTGGATTGTTCTAGACCTTTGAACAGCTGTAAGGGGTTATGGCTAAAAATTCCAAAGTTTTTCTGAGAATATTGTTTATTTTATTAGAAGAAGGGGGATCAACGGTTGATTGAACCGGTTTTGGGCCAATCATTTTTACTCTGTATCCCCACAAAGATTATTTTTTAGAGGGGGTTGTCATTATAAAACTCATGCTTTTTTGTTAAGTCTTCCTAGTTATAGCTGTGCTAAATGGAGGAGCTAAGTGATAGTGAAAAACATTTTTTACGTATTAGTCATCCGAGTATGATAGACAGTGATGAAATAGTTGAAAATTATTTTGCTGACATATGTCCAGAGTTTATTGGGTCTTTTCTTAGTGATCTATTTTCTTATTATAAAAATATGGATATAATCAGAAGCACACGAGATTCGTCGTGCCCAAGTTGCATTGCTCTGAAAGCTTCGATAAAGAACTTATATAAAATCATTCAAAATCTTGAAAAATTAGAGAGTCGCATAGTTGATAAATAAATAAAAATGGAGTATATAGTGGATTTCGTTGGTTATACAGTTTCCAATGGAAAATTTATTGTCAAGGAATTATGTGTCGTTGATATTTATAACCTAAATAATGCAAATGATGTGTATCAATGCAAAATTTGCGTATTTAAACCACTTATCCAGTACACTGACACTGCGATTGTGCAACAAAGTGAAGATCAAGATGGGAATCGTCATGGTATTCACTGGGATACTGGTGATCATCCTTATGAATCATTGCAACCTATGGTAAAACAACTAGTTCAGAACGCGCGATATTTTTATGTACAAGGACCAACAATGCAAAAACGACTCGAAGAAATAAGTGATTTTGCAGTCCCAGTTATTGATTTAGAACAAATGAGATTTTTTTCGATTGATAATCTCGAAAACATGAACAGACCTCGATGTGCATTCAGATTCAACCACACCAAACTTGGGCATTATGCTTGTTCATATGGAACTGTTCAGCAAATAAAACAATGGTTTTTGAAATATTGGGGCTGTAATCCATCATATGAGAAATCAGTACAGTTATTCTATCAACTATCAGATTTGAGAAAAATGGATGCAGTTGACATCGCTTGTCTTGATGATGTGTTCATTCTCCAATTCGCTCGATCTCAAATACGATTTGTCTGGGATAAACTACCAATTAATTTAAAACAGAACTTTAAAATTATGGACTATAAGTTTTGCATTGAACATAATTCAATTACAAGTCCTGATTATGATGTCCCAGGAATTTATCTTTATCTTTACAAAAAAGATTGTACTAAGTGTAAAAAACTAAAAGATGCATTAAAATAATTATAAATGCATACTTAACATTTATTTCAAACTTATATAATTATATGTACTTCTCATGCTGTATTAAGTGATTATGTGAATTGGGGATAAGCAAAAATAAAATTTATTAAAACACATTTTTATTTGTGAAAAAATTTATTTATTTCTTTCAACCTTGTTATCTAATACAATAATTATTAAGTTAATTTTCTTACAGTACTACTTAATGGATTATATTCAATAATACGATCATGCAGAATTAAGCAGTATGCTGACGTCTGATCGGGAAACTGATCATTTGATTTAAATTCAACACGAATGTCAACTGGTCCAGATTTGATTGATTCATTTTGTTTTGAACAATCAATAATGTAGAGTGGTGCTTCTTCCAAAAATCCTGCTTTAGTTAACAATGGTTCCGGCTCTTTATTATAGTATGACGTTTGAAAATTAGTATACATATCATACGATAAAGCATACTGATTGCGATTAATGTTTAGATTCAAATTTCCATATGGATAACTTTGAGAATTGAGGAAAACTTTTACATCTCGGATATTACAATGATCAAAGTGACTGGAATTTTTCGTCACAATATTTTTTCTTGCAGTTTGAAATAACCTAATATCCTAAAACCAAATATCGTGGTTTCTCCAATTGCGTCGAAGTTTTGATAGGCCAAACATGTTTCGTGGTTTTCGGAAGTAGTGGATATTCATGTAATTGCCATGTACGGTAGCTTAATGGAATAGCTGGATCATTTGCGATAAAACTGAGTGCTTGAATCTTCTGTTTATCCGACATTGTAATGTATGGTACATTCCATTCCACTTTATTAAGAACTATTTTAATTTTTTCAGCAGCCTCTCGAGCAGCAGGTGTATGTAGATATGAGTTAATATCAGTGTTTGATCTTATGAGAATTAATTCATGCTTAGCATTCATAATAATCCGATTATAATCTTCAGCGAATCCAAGGAATAAACTCAGCGGTATAGAAATATCAAAATATCCGTCACCATTAGTCAATTTATCATCAGTTTGTGACCACCCGGCGTTTTCCATTTAATTAGCCTGTCCGGGAGTTAAAGATATATAATTCTTCATAAGACTTGTAATTCCAACATTCTTGCATCTATCAATTTCGATAGCATTCAATTCGTAGCGTATTTCTTCAAACATGTGACAAATGGCCATGTTAACCAACTCCATAGTTTCACTAACAGCAGTGCCATCTTCTTTTGTAAATCTCCCACAAATGTGTAAAGCACTCTTACTCGGTAGAATGCATAAATCTTGATGTTGAATACTGATTCTTATTTCATCACTATTATTTAATGTTGTTGAAGCATAAGGTTGATGTGAATGAACCTCATAGTGAGAAATCGATTCGTTGAAGATTATTGGTTTTTGGATGTTTAAGATTTCCGCCATGGCAGTATAATGCAGCACAAATTGATTTTTCTTATTTTACCGATCTTCCACGTAATTTTAATCCCAGACTTTTGAGAAATTGGGCGTTCTGAGATGTTAGCACCCCGACAGGGACACGACGACTGATGAGCTTTAGGCATGATGCTTAACTTTTATAACTACCTCCAATTTTTTTATCAAATACAATCCCCATTATTTCACTGATTTTATATGCAATCTTATTGTAATTGTTTCACCACGAAAATTCACCAAATTCTCATCTTGATCAACAATTCGCAGCTGAAGATTGTGTATTGACTGTACTGCGACTGGCAAGTAAATGATGTGAGATGGTACTTCGATGATCTTATATCCTGGTGCAACACTTGGGAAAAACTCATGAACTGTGTGAACTTTACGGTTATTCATATATGCACCAGTAGTAATATTGCACTCGACTCGCAGTGCATTGATTTTAAGGATTTTAATTGGTAAATCGGATTTGTGTAGAAGGTATGGCGCAAGTCGACGATTTCCAAATCCCAATAATGATGCGATAGAATCGTTCGGCTCAAAATTTACAATTTGATTACATTTAATTTCACTATTTAATTCATTGTTATTTGCTCTGATACTCAATTCTACTCCCTCAGGTAATTCCTTTATTAAATACTTTTCAATGTCACGTAGTTCATAACTTCCGGTTGGTATTGTTATAATTTTATCTGCTTCCTTCCCATTTATGCTGGATAAATACAACTTATTACAACCTTCATCGATATTAGGTATAGAATTGAATGTTAACAACTCTACAAGCCCCATGACATAACTTTTCCCAGGCGATAATTCAATGGGTGGAAAATATTGAGGTTCCAATGTGGAGGTCGCTCCAGATAGTGTTAACGTCAACGAATCAGCCATGAATAAACACATTTTATACTCGTCTCATATATTTATAATTGATTATTTAGAAATTTGAGACACAAGTGTCCACATATGACGGTATCATAATCTTGATATTTCTGATGATTATATTTCACGCTACCAACATCGAGATATTTCATGAGTTCATTTGGTGGTTGAAGGTTACCAAAACTGTCAAAATAAATGACGTCATCACCATTCTTCCTGTATGCAACCCAATGAGTTCCAACACCATTTTTATCATCTAGATTTATGATTGCTGATTTCTTTTTCCATGGACCAGATTTTGGTAAATTATTTCTCATGAAAACACCTCGGAAATATGGAATTTTTTTATTCCTTTGCATATTTGATTAAATCAAAATTGGTCAGAGCTCGATGAGGTAGCGTTACATGTTTTTTGAAGGAGAACTTAAATATAATCCCATTCCAGACTTGTATGGTGACAAGTATAACCCTTTTCCCAAGGCTATAGCTTCCATTGTTGAATTATGCCGTTTAGTCTCCTCCAATTCACGTTTAGCAGTCTTGGCAGCATTTACAGCTCTAGCAATACCAGCAGCGCCCCCAGCTAATGCACCAGTAGCACTTAAACCAGCAAGAATTGTTATTAAAAATGGTAGCAATCCACCTACTTTTAGTGGTGGTATGGGTAATACACGCGATGATCGTATATTTTTTTTCCCACCAACCATTTTTACAGCTTCACGAGCGCCCCGTAATGCAGACTTGAATGGTGAAATGAGTACACCGTCGTTCATCGTTTTTTGAGCTGATTTTATAATTCGTCGGATGGGGACAAGTCGTTTTTTTTTCTTTACTGTCTTTTTCTTCCTTTTACTATTTCTCTTAGACTTCTCCCTCTTTATTTTCAACTTCTTTTTAACTGTAGCCATCTTTTTCATGCCCATACCCAAACTTCTCTTCACTCTCATGGTTTTATTGACTCCCCAAGCCACAGCTTTTTCACCAAGGCTAGCATCTTTTGCATGAAGACGTTGTAAAGCTTTTTCAGCAAGCACTTTATCAGCCTCATGACGTGCTGCCATATTGTCAGGATTTTTAAAGTAAGCAATGTCATGAGCTTTACATGCTCTGTCCAGAGGATTTATACCTGGATTACTTCGAGCTAATCTTTTCGTTAATTTTGTACCAGGTCCACAATACTGATATCCCGGCGCATGTAATTCTATAGGTAGTTTATTTATAACACTGTTGATAAAACCTTTGCCACGTTTAGTTGCAACTTTACTAATACGTCTGCTCTTAGCCATTGCAGATCTATGACTAATCCCAATCGTATAAATACTCGGTACTTATAAGCATATTGTTGAGTCAGAATTAAGTCATCAGCGGATTAACATAGTATTTAGTGTCATCTAAAATAATTCAAAATGAAGTTTGAAAAACAGACAGCTAAATTACCTGTGATCAATTTTGATCAAATAATTCAAGGTAATGAGAAAAAAATTCAAAAACGTCATGGTTCACTGCTACCAAATACTGTTCGAGCAGTCCTTTGTGGGCCATCGAACTGTGGGAAAACGAATGCACTCCTTGCACTAATTACTCATCCTAATGGTTTGAGATTTGAGAGCATTTATGTATACTCTAAATCATTGAATCAGCCTAAATATAAATTCTTAGAGTCAGCACTACAGCCTATAGAAGGAGTTGGATACTTCCCATTTAATGATCATGAATCATTTGTTAATCCAGATGATGCACAACCGAATTCGCTTATGATATTCGATGACGTAGCTTGTGAGAAGCAAGATCATGTCAGAGCATATTTTTGTATGGGGCGGCACAAAAATGTTGATAGCTTTTATCTCTGTCAAACCTATACACGTATACCAAAACATCTGATAGGTGACAATGCCAATTTTATTGTACTTTTTCGTCAAGATAAAATGAATTTGAAGCACATATATGATGATCATGTGAATACAGATATACCCTACAGTGAATTCAAAGATTTATGTTCAGCATGCTGGAATGATAAGGAAAATGATAATAAACACGAATTTGTTGTTATTGATAAGGATAGCGAATTAAATAATGGACGTTATAGAAAAGGTTTTGATTGTTTTATAAGTATAAATTAATCATACTCTATACAAATTGACCCAGTCATAAATGACATTCAAGTGTGCAAACATGGCGTGTAGAAATATTTCTCAGCAGAAAGATATGCTGCTTCAGATATCTAAAGTTAGTGATGCAATAAGACAGAAGCATAAAATATTAAAAGTTGATAAAGATACTTCTGAACAAGCGGCAAATGAAATTTTTAAACCTATAGTGACGCCGTTAAGGACATTAGTTGAGAATTCTAAAGTTTTGAAACATGAGATTAAAGAAGAAGCTGTGGAAAACTTTCCGTTAAAGAAACGTGAACATAGTGACTATCCGAGTAACTATCAAACTGTTTATACTAATGACAGTGAAATATATGATGGTCAGAATACTTTTCATGACTTAAATGGCGGTGGTACTAGTACCACCAACTAGGACGAAACCATTATATCAGATCCCCCAATCTCTGCAAGTACACCGCTGAGATATCATAGCTCCATCTCCAAATATATTGAAATGTTAAATAAAAAAACTCCTAAAGGCTTAGATACAAGATTTGGGATTCGTAAAAAAATGATCAATTATTTTTTGGAAATTCACCTGTCCAATTTGGTGATAATACAATTTCAGTGAATCATCAAAGTTATGTCTTATCACCGGGACTTATAGAATTATTATTTAAAATTGATCCATATGAAAAATCTATTACAAAAAATGATTTAAATGTATACCATAAACTGATCATTTCCACAAACACACACAGGAAAAATTATGAATCCGAAAGAAGTCTCTATGTTAAAAGGAGTTCTAAATATATTAAATATATTGCTGACTATGTTCAGTTACCAATAAAAAAGTGTAAAGGACTATCAGACTTAATGACTGTTTCAACGAAGCGAAAATATGTGGGTTATATTTATTGGGATGATCCTAATGAACTCGTAGATCGCCTTCGTCTATTGATGGCATCTCAAACAGCGGGCAACTCTAGCCATTCGAATGAGATAATTTCAATTACTGAAGAGCTGCGTGAAGCTGAAATTGATTATTAAGAAAGACATTGACAATAATTCATCATTTATAACATAATATTCGAGAAGAGAGGGTCATCAAAATGGGTATCGATATATTTGGACGTGTATCTTCCCAATCGAATCAGACGCAATTTAAAGCTTGCAGTAGTGGTGTTGGACCACCTGGAACAGGTTTCAAGTTAACAAATGATGGGCAATTCGACTTAGACCAAAAGAGGTTATGTAATGTTGCTGAACCTAAGAATGAAAGTGAGGCAGTCACATATAATACTATGAAAGCTGCAATAAACCATATTGACGATAAATACAAAACTGTAAGCCAACAAGTTGATAACCTTATAAAGACATCTAATGTCAAGCCAATAGATCAACTAAAAATTGCAATAAAACAGGAATTACACAATGTGAAAACAATTAGTGAATATCATAAATATCGTATAACTGATCTTGAAGATAAAATAACAGTTGAAATAGTTAAGCTAGAGGATAAAATGACGAGTAAAAATCCAGACCTCATTATTGAATTGGCAACCAAAGTGAATGCATTAGAAAAACTTGTTAGCGAACAGATTCAACACATCGAACAGCTATCAACGTGTAACAACAGTTGTGAGATCTATAGTACGCGATACTCAAACTATAGCGGATATTGATCGTAGGCTATCCAAACTTGAAGAACATGGAAAGTAAGAAGAAAGTCATAGCTCGAGAGCTTCACAAACCAGCATAAAAAAATTATACTCGTCGTCATGTTGACATTCGAGGACTCGATGAAACTTGGCAAGCTGATTTGGTAGAAATGATACCATGTAGTTCTGTAAATAGTGGATTTAAATATCTACTGACAATTATAGACGTATTCTCAAAGTATGCTTGGGCGGTTCCTATTAAAAGTAAAAGTGCTGGCGATGTCAGAAATGCTATGAAGTCTGTATTACAACAAGGGAGGCATCCTAAATATCTACACGTTGACCAAGGCTAGGAGTTTTACAATAAAGAATTCAAAGATCTCATGAAAAGTCATAAAATTTATTTGTACTCGACATTTAGCAACCTAAAACCATCTATATATGAACGTTTTAATCGAACTCTAAAAAATAAAATGTGGCAAGAATTCACAGCTCAAGGTAGTTATCGATGGATCGATATGCTTAAAAACTTAGTTGATGCATACAACAATACCAAACATCGCACAATCAAAATTAAGCCCATTGATGTAACGGCTGAAAACGAAAAACAACTATTCAAAAAGATTTACAAATCCCTTCAAATCCATCAACCGTCGAATAAAAAAGACAGCAAGTTTAAAGTTTGTGATAAAGTGCGAATAAACAAATACAAGCACGTTTTCGAAAAAGGTTATACACCAAATTGGACAACAGAAATATTCACAATAAAAAGCGTGCAAAATACTAATCCAACAACGTACAAGCTTACTGATTATCAAAACCAATCAATCGAAGGTGGATTTTACAATGAAGAGCTTAGTAAAGTTAGATATCCTGATGTCTACCGTGTAGAAAAAATAGTGAAAAAGCGTGGAAATAAATATTTTGTAAAGTGGTTAGGATTTGATAGCTCACATAATAGCTGGATAGACGAATTAGATTTATGAAAATTTTATTATATTAAAGATTATTTTTAGATGCAATGTATTTTAATAAATAAATAAACAATTTTTCTATATAAATGTTTTCTTCATTATTATTACAGTTTTTTTTTTTTTTACAAATTTCAATTTACAAGTTTAAAAATTAATAATTATGCATTATTTTTCTACTTCCATATATCCCCATGGTAGTGTATCTGTTGAATTTTCAAGCAAACGTCTTTTATCATCATTCCAACTTAATGCTGATTTTTGTTGTAATACTGTCCTAACAATATGTTTATCACTTTTGATTAACCATTCCTTCTCTACAACGTTGCAATGTTCTAAAAGACATTTTTTAAAATCATCAAACTCAATCCTTCTTAAAGTTGAACCTTTAACCCCTTTAGCTTTTTTTTCAACTTTATTATCTTTATATTTTCTATATGTATAAAGCTTGGCTCTTAAACCTATGAATTCCTCCATAATTTTACCATTATTTTCATCTTTCATAAGACCTTGTCACGATCGGAGAGAGTGAAGGCGACGGGCGAAGGGTTATTATTAATTAATTATTTAGTAAAACTACCCACAATATTTATTCTATTACTCAACCAAGGAGCCTAATAGGACCGTCACGTGGCTAGTGTGAAAATGTTTAATATTTGGCAAGTTTTGATTACTAAATAAGTTTATTTCGTACCGAGCGGAAGTACGATAGACAATCCCTATCGTTGACCTGCGTGGCTTTAGGGTAGGTCAGGGATTTTAAAGCGAGAGGGAAGCAGGTAGGTGAATATGGGCCCTCGAGAAGTCCCTGTTCTTTTACGTCTGTCTCTTTCTATACCCGTTGACTTAGGAATGTTAGAGTAAGAGGTATAAATAAGAGAAAGATGATTTTTAAAAAAAGAAAAGAATCTGTATATTCTTATAAAATTATAATGTTGTTTTACATGTGTGTACTAAAATTAAACAAATATAATTAACTTACCACTCAGCTTGAGGTGGTTTACAATCTCGCTGATCACACTCTCTCACAATTCACCACTTTGAATTTATGATCGCGGAATTGTTTTATTTGATTCGCTGGGACCCTGCCCGTGGCTTGGGGATTTTACTCAGCGGAATTTGATGCACTTTTCGGAATCGGAGCTACTGGGGTGCCAAGCGGATACACTCCCCTATCTGTCGAGTACGAGTGTGAATATTTGATTTTATTTAGGATATCGATCTAGGAGTCTGATTTCCTAGGCTATAGACCGTCACGAGACCGATGATCCTGGTGAGTCGAATCGACCGCGATTTTTGCAAGATTAAAATCTAGGTATTTGGTCAAGGAGCCCGATTGCCTAGGCGGTGGACCGTCACGTGGACAACGATTAAGATTTTATCTCTGATTCGCGGTACTAGTCGGACTTGGGCCGACAGAACTAATCGGAGATTTTAAACTTATAGAACTTCGGAGCGAGTGACTCGAGATCCGACAGAGGTTAGTTCAGATTAGCGATTGACTGCTTTCGTTAGGTTTTCGGCAGTTTATATACTCTAGTTTTGATGGGAAAGTCGTGTGTTTTCTGATGCAATCGTTGGGTCCAGCTCATCGTTTTCGACAAACAAATGACTAAGTACGCAGTTCCGGGTATAGCTTTCTAAAAATTTAGAAAAGTCCATATATGGAAATTGGATGATATCGTTTTTGTAAACAACAAAGAATGTGTAAGTGCTCTAATACAAAACGAATGATCATGTACATAGGTCCGAGTTTAGTCATATCATTAGAACATACGCGGCGATTTCGAAATATGGAAATTGGATGGTCGTAAAATTTTTATGACCGTTGAGTTAATTAGAGGTCCGGTGCACACGTGCAGGTATCCCGCTGAGTCGCAGCTATACATATTTTTCGGTACTACGCCCGTACACGCATACACATTCTCTTATGAATGTATTGTAAATAGATGTACGCAGGTAATGTGGATGCAAGATGAGTATACAGCTAGATGACGTAGTTGGGTTTGAAAAAGGGGCTCTGCCCTTTTGATGGAGAAAGAGTGAGACAGGTGTATTGTCTTATCTATCGATCTTTGTCTATTCTTACTCATCGTGCATGCACTTACATAGGTACCTGCAAAAGGTGAGAGGATCTTAATACGAAGATTTTGGGTGCGGCTAGTATACCTTTTCATAAAAGAAAATTAAAAAAAAAATAATGTTATTTCAGAAGTTAAAATCGCAATTCGTATGTATTAATCGTTACAACCTAATACTTTTTTATTTTTTAATGGGATATTTTATACATTATTTGGTGAATAATCTGATGTATCAAATTTATGAATATCACGTTTAATAATTTCGTAGATATTTGGCACTGTAAAATGATAAATTAGGCTATCAGTATCTGTATACATTAATTTTGAGGTATCATTATGAAAATTTTTTTTTACATAGTTATAATGAAAATCATAGATGAATGTCTTAGCTAAGTCAAGTATACTAAATCCAATATATATAGGCTTTGTAAAATGCACATGAACGTTTTTTAATTCAATTATTGCAATGTCTTCGCCAAAAACAGTTAAACTATGAAAGTTAGGTTTAGAAATTAGCGATTTTGCACCAAAACGTCCTGTCCATTCTGTAACTATTCTAATTTCTTTATGTTTTCTAACATTTTCCATTGTTTTCCCAAATACAGCATTATTCATGAGCTTAAAAAAGTTTTTTTCAAATTCATTCTTCGCATTTTTACGGCAATCAGTATTTTTATCAATGTATGGTTGTAACCAAGCTGATTGTTCGAAGCTTAGAACACGATGAACTCTTACGAGCCTCATACCTAACTGAAGACACTGTTGTAAATTCTTATAATGAATTACATATCTTTCTTTTGAATATAAAGTAGTAATTAATTTAGATTGCTTACGGTTTGGTGGTACAAAATGTTCAGGACATAATGGTAGATCTTTATGCAGATCATGAAGCTCTATCGGATATTCTAAATCTACCTCTAGTATAAAACCTTTTGATTCGTTTGAATTAAAAATAATATCTACATTATCTACAGTTATATTTTCAACCCTTCCAAATGAATTACACGGTAAGGGCATGCTCATTGCAGCTCCATATAAGTTATTCACATCAAAATACATTAAATAAGATTCAGGTTTATTTGGATCAAAGTTATCAGCCATAAATCGATTATTAGCTATAGCATGACGATTTGTACACTGTGACACACCACCTCTTATACCTTTTTCTATAAATAATACCATTTCAGCATCATCTAGCAGTTCTAATTGAATACCAGTGAGCTTTAACATAGCATCAAAGGCTAATCCTGGTGTTGTATAATAATGGAGGGGATCTAAATTATAAGTATTATAACAACTACGTCGAAAATTGTCAAAAATATCAGCTAATAATAAGACATCAGTTTTTAAATACAAATCAGAATATTCACCGAGTGTTTTAATATTAAATTTACTCCAAACTAATTTTGCATGATCATAATCTCCATCAGATATATTATTATCATTCAGTTTAGAATAAAAATATGATTTTTTAGGTAATTTATCGTCATTCAACTTTACTATAGAATCTATGTACTCATACGGAAATACTCCTTTACGAGTAGCTAAACTGAACTGTTCATGATCGGAGTAATACATTTGTGTAATTTGTTTATCATTATCTGTAAGATATGATGCTAGTTTCTCTAGACCCGATGCCATAAATCGAAATGAGTCAATAAAACGCAATTCAACTAATGTATTTTAAGTAGACTTTGTAAAAGACATATAACGTTCTTTATTAATAGGTAAAACAGTAACTGAACCTTTAAATCCGGTCACTAATGATTTAATAATAAAATGTGAATCGTAACCTGATAAGTTATGAAAAATAATAGGTATTTTATGAGATTGTTTGTAATTTAAATTGCATGAATTATGCGCAGGCCCACGATATTTGCCTGTGAAATGACAATGATCACGACATTTATTATCATTAGAATCGATTATTTTCCCACAAATGTGACAATCTTTTGTTTCGTTATGGTATCTTTTTTCATCATTATTGAGCGGCTTCATAGGTATAGGGTTTTTAAGTTTAAAATCAACTTTTCTTCCCAAAATTTGCAACTCCTTAATAAACCAATCAATACAATCAGAAGAGCGTTTGAGCTCGAACTTTGATAATGTCACGGCTGCTACATTCAAAAATTTTTAATTTTTTTTCTCTCTCTTCCAAAATAAGTACACACTAAAACCTCCTGTACGTAAACCTTTTTATGTATAACGCCAACTTACTGACGCCAAAAGTCGTACCGGACAAATATACCTACCTGAGCGTTGTCAACGCTTTACAATTAAGTCGTATTGTACTAATGGACCACGCGTATTTTATATCTTCTCTTTCTGGAAATTTCATCATTTTTACTTAATGTACTTTTGAAATTTATGTATCCGTTCCCATTTAACTAATCTAAGCATAGAAGCGGTGATATTCTTTGATTTTTCATCTTAAAATTATAGACCACCCAACTCATGCGCACCTGCATGTGATTCTTGGAAATTAGAGAAAGCTAATAGAAACCTCCAAATTTATGGTTTCCTACACGGGCATGCTCAGCGACAGAGTGGCGCCAGCCTACTTAATAGTCAAAATCTGTTTTCCAGGGATCACACGTGCGCATGGGCCTAGAACTTTCGAGCGAGTCCGCGTCCTCTCATGTGGGAAACTGGTTACCACCACTTTTCATATGCGAGGATCATATAAAAAGACCATGGACTTTAGCTCATCAGTTCTTTTGGGAATCAAACTCTGAACCTTACCGAACTCCGGACACTTGATGGTGTTCGTGGCTAGAGGATTGATATCCCGATTGAGCATTCGGTCACGTGAGCCCAGATCATTGGATCGGTCCTTGATCGTCGTAAGCACTCGTATAATCGGTATATTATTTTCTACTAGCTTCAGAAGCATAATCAACGCGATATTAGCGTATAGCATCCGATCACGTGAGCCCAGATCGTACGATTGGTTCTTGATCGTTGTAAGTCGTGAACTAATATCAACCGTTTAGCACCGGTACAGCATTGATTATCTTCATCTTATTATAATCCATTTAATTTCATTCATTTTATTATTTTTATATTGAAATATACCACGAGAAACGTGAAGAATCAAAGAATATTTTACCGCGATAAATGCGAAGATTTTAAAGAATATTTTACCGCGAAAAGGCGAAGAATTTGAATAATATTTAGAAATATTTTTTCCACGAAAAATACTCGAAGATTTTATAAATTTATATTACCGCGAAGACGCGGAGAATTTGAATACATTGAAATTATTTTACCGCGAAAAGCGCGAAGACCTTCATTTTAATTTAACCTACAGAGATTTAAAAACGCATAATCATTGAAGCTTATACAACAAGGTAGACTAAATAAATAAATAATTCGATAAATTTGAAATCACATTAATTGACCGCGAGAACGCGTCGTGAATAAGTGTCCTGTGTAACTGCTGACAGTCTTGACACCTCACCAAAACCTGTTTAGGGTAAGTTTTTAAATATTGTAACCATTGTTTGGTATTTTTATTTTTATATACTCTGAAATAATTGTAACCCACATGCATGAAACATTTGCTTTTATATTTACTATTCTAAATATTGCCATTTGTAACCCTTTTGTATTTTGAGAATATTGAGTCATTTAATAAATAAATACTCGTTAACATAAAACATTTGAAAACATTATTTAACAGACAATTTTACTTTAACAATGAGATACTAGCTTCACGAGGCTTTTCGGCAACCCACCTTCCTTTATCCCTTATTTTACTACCTGTCTAGCCGCTCAGACCGATAGTTCACAGAAGGGGGTACACAATCTTACGTTTACCGCTCGACGTTTGATTGTAAAATTAGATCAGTCACATAATAAATTGGAAATCGTTTTGGGTTTTATCAATATTGTCTTCAACAATATTGTGTGGGCGCGAATTAAAAATAAAATAGAATAAACGGAGCATTTGGTCACGTGAGCCCAGGTCATAGGATCGGTCCTCGATCAATGTAAGTACCTTTTTATTCACTATACTTTATACGAATATCGTACCTACGCCCATCACGATCTCTAATCGTGACAATAACGAAGAATCATAATTACATAAGACATAATAAGCTATACTATAAGGAACGTGTTTTTCAGTACCATTATCAGATTTAAGAGTACATTCTAAATCGACGTAGACAACAAATGGAACAAGATCTTTATATTTTAAATTTTTAAATTTCAATATTTTATTTTCTTTGTCAGGTAAGCTCATTCTAATCTTATTATATTTAATACAGTCTAATTTATGCTTTTCTAAAGAATTTTCAAATCTAAAATGACACAAACATCTCTTACAAAACCATAATTTATTTTTACTTTTTGATATTTGGCTTTTTACTAAACGTGATAAATTTTTTATCAAAGTAAAATGGAAAATTGGCCTATAGTTCTTAAGATTTTCATTATTAAGATTATTATTATTATTAATATTATTATTATTATTAGCTTCAATCATTAATAAATAAATTATAGGTTTCTTACATTGATAATTAGTACTTAAGTATAATGGCGCTATTACACTAGATGCTGCATCTTCTTCATTCTTGGTGAACTGCGATTCAAGTCCGTAAACATTTATCTTCAAGTTGTTCAACTTTTCAAATTTCGAAATGTCTTTGTGAGTTATAGGAAACTGAATATCCTTATAATTAAAAAGCGTACTGAAATGTGGATACGATGATGTCCTTTCTGGGTGAGTAGTTTCAGCACCATATACTGCAGCAGTTACACACCAAAGGAAACAAAATTTATCGTTATTTTGGATGTTGATATCAGCTTTTTTATATTGTATATCTTTAGGCGAGGTTGTAAACGTTGATAACCCAGCTCTCAATGGGGCATATCTAGCGATGTTAATTGTTAAATTTATCACTTTCACTAAACTCCACCCTGAGTCTTTTTGATTAAACTCTTCAACTTTCTTCAATAAAACATCATACACACTACTAGCAAACCAGTTAAGATCTGTCGTTGTCAATATCTCATCACTTGGAGTTTGAAATGTCTTTGTTTCCTCAACAGTAAATTCACTTTTAACATTTTCAAATTTACACATTAAAGTTGTACTGACTTTAAGATTTCCAATCCGCTGCATATTTTCTCGAATTTTATTAATTGTTAAACTTTTTGCATCATTCAGAAATGCTCTTAAATCAATATGTCCAATATTTACAATGCAGCCAGTTGTTATGCGATTCTGAAATGCGTTTTCCATATCTCGCCACTGGATTAAATTTCTAGAATTCAGATCTCCACCAACCACATGACCACATAATCGTAAAAACTTCTCATAAAATGAATGTAATAGTGTAATATTTGCTTGTATACACCGTCTCTCTTGAACACTAACTCGAGGATTTAATAGGATACTATTAAATGATATGAGAGTCTCACTACAAACATTACAAGCTCTAATGCTCATATCTCTACTGATAGGGTTGTGAATTAAAAGATCTTCATATGTTTGAGCAATTGTATTCACAACGTTGGAATATAATTGTATCGCCATAGTTAAAGAATAAAGATTTTTTCGTAAAGCACTAAGTTATAGCGAACTCGTTTTATGACAAGCAGAAATGAACTGATGCATCATCTCTAAAAACGTCTCTTTTTATATAAGATCTATCAAAGAAAACCCGACAATGAAAAGATAAAAATTTTTCTTGAATTTTTTAAGATTTACAATCATTTTTTTTCCTAGAAAAAATTTTTCTAAAATCGTGTAAATGTATAAATTATGTTAATTAAAATATAAATTTGAAAAATAATTTTAGTTTTTTCAGCTGAGTAGATATAAAAATTATGAAAACTTTTAAAATAACAAATATATATTTAGGTTTGTTATTGAATAATGTATTTTGCAGATTGCATAACTGGAAAGCGGTGGTTTTCAAAAGTATCTTAATCCTATTGGGTAGCAATAAACAAAGTTAGAATAAAATGTAAAAATTTTTCCAAGATAAAGTTTTGAGCAAATACGTATATTTTAATAAAATTTAAATGAGATCCTTCAAAATAATAAATACATATATAAAGGGCTGCTATTGCATAATGTATTTTACTGCTTGTATAAACAGGCAGCAGGTTTTTCAAAAATATCTTAATTCTCTTGAGTTGACAATAGACAAAATTAAAATAAAATATATAAAATTTTCTAAGATAAAGTTTTTGAGTAAGTATCTACAAATTTTTTCAAAAGGGTGATCGATGAGTAAATATGTAAGATTAAAGCGGTCTTGAATAAATGGAAATTTTTGTTTACTAGAATGTAAGTTTACAAAATTTTTCTGTAAAATATTTAAAACTTTTGAGCAGCTGAAAAAATCTATTAATGGGTAAACAAACGCAAATTACGGCTAAGCAGTTTAGGGAAAACATTTTGGAGCAGGTAAATATTCGTATTAGGACAAATCGATTGCAAATAAATATGAATTCTTCTAGAGATAAAATGTTGTTGTGCAACTGAAATTTTTTCAATTTGTAAATAAATGAAGATTACGGGGTCGGCTTTACAGAAAAAACGTGTAAATATATGTATTAGTATAAGTTCCCAGCTGTTGTGGATAAATGTAAATTTTTTTTCTTAAAAATATATTTTTAGTGTAACAATAAAATAATTTATTTTTGAATGCGTTAAAGGTTTAAAAAGAAACTTCTCATATTGGTGGAGGTTGAAAAGATGCATACTAAAATGTATAAGACAAACCTTCTTACAGGTATGTAATGTACAAGTGTATAGCGTGGATAGGTCAGAACCCCTACTTAGATATGGATAAGAAAACTTGCTCCACCCCATTTTCATGGTCAAAAATTTAAGCAAATAGGGTATTGCCCTAATGAGATGGGATAGTCAAAATTTTGCTACCTTCTTAAAGATATCCAATGGATAAGTTTATGGTGAGGGCGGATTAGGGGCCCTCCTTGAAAAATAGATAAGAAAACTGTTGCCCCACCCGTTTTAAGTCCGAAATTTAAGTGATAGGCTACTACCCCTAATGAGATGGGTTGGCTCAAATTTTATCACTTGCTGTTGATTATATAAATATTGGGTTCAAACATAGTAGATCTCAGTATAAAGCAACTTGCAGAATTACTTGCTACAATTATTTTTTGGCTCTGTGAGTGTATGTGTATACGTTCGTACTATATATCCGGAGTATTTTATTTTAAACGATTATTTTTTTTTTTGCTTTCACGCTAAAAAATTAAGCAAAAACTTTTTACAAAATTGTTTCAACAAGTATTTTTTACAAAATTAAATAAGTGTTTCTTTTTTTCAAAAATTGATAATCTCAACATTAACATGAACGATGTAAGTTAAATTTTTATTTTATATTATATTGGGCATTTCATACCAAATCACGCACTTTTGGGGGTTATCCATATGATATTTTCGAAACATTTATATTTTTTTTTTTGAGATTGATAAACAACGTTTACATGAATTTTTTCAAATTTTTTCGAAAATATCAGAGCGGGTGACTTTAAAAGTGATTGATTCGGTATGGATGAAAGCCTGCCATATGCACGGCTCTATTATAAAACAAACCAAATTCTTTATTAGCTTTTTAAAAAATTCAATATATTAGTACTATATTTCCAATAAATGCATGCTCTCATATTAATTAGGATTCAAATTTATTGCTTACACTTATAATTTTTATAATAAATCATTTTCTTCATATTTTTCTTCTTTATGTTCTTAGATCTCAGAGCAAGCGTGTTACTTTCCATTAAAATGGATCGAAAAATTTGGGCTTGCTGTTTTATGGCAAGTACTTGTCAGCGAAGTTTTTCGTAAAATTGGTTGCGGTGAGGATCCTACCGATCCCATTCATATAATCAACTAGCAGCGAGTGAAGCTTGTGTATCTTGGACAAATGACTTGGTGTTTTTTCATGGTTCATGAAGCCGAAAATGATGACATTTCACACGCGACGCTGCAAAATGTATCATACGATTATAGTTATTTTTTCGTTGATACAATAACAGCTCGCTGTTTAAAATCAGGTGTCATACGAGAAGAATGGCCTGAAAATATTGTCAATTTTTTGGGGGTGGATGAGGAGCCAACAGTCCATAATCAGAGTAATATACCCATTCTAAGCAACCACGAGCTAATGGATCAAGAAAATTATGATGATGATGATGATGATATCATAACATTATCACAATCATCGACCTCATCCCCTCCATCGACACCATCAGGACTAATAGGAAATGGAATGTGGAATTCACCACAACCAGCATATCCGTCACCAAGCTTTGGAGATGAATCATTAATATGTGAACCATCGACATCAACCTTTGATCCATCGTCGCTACCACAAACACCAGCGTTGGTCTATGCACCGTCAACATCGATTAATGGATCTTCAACGATGTTCGATTCGTCACCTTTTATGAACGCGATCGATTATGATGATGAATTAACATCGTCATCATCATCGTCAAGTGAATTAAATCAGTTCGCGGCTGTTATGGCCACCCGAGCAACCCAAGGAGTTCAGCTTTATCAACAACAACAACAACAACAATGATGGTGATAATGGGCGTTATTATTATTATTATTATTATTATTATCATCACAATCAAAATTTTATCCAAAACAATTTTTTTAATTCGTATGATGATGATGATGATGATGAGAGCATGGATGATGATTTTATTTAAAATCTTTAGAATTAGTATATATGATAAGATTTTTCATATTTTCCTTTTTATTATTTTTAATAGAACGTTGAAAATTTTATTCTTAATCTATACATACATTTTTGTAAAACATATTGAGATTTTTTCGATTGAATAAAAAATATATACTTTGATTGATATTGTTTTATTGGATAATTTATGCATACATTTCTTAAATTACATTAAGATTTTTGATTAAATAAAATAAAAATGTTTATATTTTTATAAATATATCTTTGCGACATTGCTATAAGCTTTACTAGTTTGAATTATCTATTGAAATAACCAATAACTATCTAATTTTATATATAATATTTAGGAATTATGATAATACTGCTGATATATATTAATCACCATAAGACATTTCAAAATCGTTGTATTCACCACCAAAGTAAGTAAGGTAAAGCTTATGATATGGCACGGGGTTTAGCAACTCTTCGAAATAAGTAGGATTCTTTGTTATCAACGCTGCCGTCTTCCTTGGTAAAAATACATTAAATTCGTTATTGATTGATGCGACAACTCTAAATCCGAATTTCGTATTGACATTTTTAAAAGCAGTTATTTGATAATTCCCATCTCTTTCCAATTCGTTCAGCTTTTTGGTTGGTAAAAATATGGGTAATTTGATGGCCTCGTTCACTTTTGAAAGATCAATTATTTGCTAAGTAAGTATTTAGAAAATTAATTTTAAGTTATCGAATTTTGAATAGTTTTAATAATTTTGACTATTAAAAAGACTCACCTGTTGAAAACGACACGATAGTGCACTACTCACAGAACAAATCGCTGAATAACTGTGAGGATAATGACAAAACTTGAGTTTTTATACTGGCAATCCCCATCTAAAAATATTTTTTGTTGGGGTTTATTAACAGAAAAATTATTTGGGGATACAGAGTAAATCATTGGCTCAAAACCAGTTCAATCAACGGTTAAACCCCCTACTTCTAATAAAATAAATAATATTCTCGGAAAAACTTTCGGATTTTTGGCCATAAACCTCCCTCCCCCTTACAGCTCTTAAAAGGCCTAGAACGATCCAGAATGAAAAAAAATATACCCCCACCAATTTATGCGTAGAATATTCGAGATAATTCTCGAATGTTCGACTCCCTCCAATCTTACGTAAAACAGTAAAAAATTTAAAATATATATACTAAAAAGTTCTTGAATATCCACTAAGTCCCAAAATCTTCTTTCATCGATAAGCGGAAACACGAAATCTTCATTACCATTATCAGGTTCCGATTAAATCTACGTTACCATCATCGGGCTTCAACCAAGCCTGCATTATCCTGAGCAAGTCCCAACAAATCTACATTATCATCAATGAGAGAAAGGCCCAAAATATAGATGAAATAAATCTACATTACCTATAACAGCCCCAAATATCAATGAGAACAAATCTACATTACCATATAAATGAAAAAAGGGACCCAGATATCGGTAAAATAATCTAAATTACCTACAACAGCACAAAATATCGATAAAATCAAATCTATATTACCAACGATCGTCACTTACCACAGGTCAGTAAGGTAGAGTGCTGTTTTGATTTCGGGGCCAAAAACCCTCTTATTCAACTACTACCGTGGAATCATATTCTGTGAAGTGTCTAGGTGGCAATAGAATCTTTTAATTAAGGGGGATAGCCACTGTGAAATTTAAAAAAAAAAAAATTTTTTTTTTTTTTATTAAATCAAAGTTTATTTGTTCAAAAATATTTATCTAAAATTTTATATGAAAACTTCAAATATTTTCCAAGTTATAGTCATTTTGGTGACAACGCGTCAACTGACCGTTGCATCGACTAAAAACTTTAAACGCGTTTTTCTCGAAACTACTTTCTTTTCAACTGGTAGCATCTGGAATTTGCAGAAATATGAACCGATTCGCAATTTTTTTTATCGTGTTCGTCTATTCAGTGGCTAAAGTCACACATAAGAGATTTTGAAAATTTTGATTTTTAAGATTTTTTAGGTCTATTTGGATTCAAAAAACTGAGAAAAAAAAATGAAGAAATATTTAATATGTCGCCATTTTTTTTCAAATCCAAATTTTCAAAATCCCCTAAGTGCAATAATAACCGCATGCATACAAATTACAATGCCACTTGGTTTTTTTGTTTCAGATACTCCGTTTTTGAGTTAGAGATGACATCGTGGTAGGAGAAATTTTTGTGGTGCTCCACAAAAATGTTTATAACTCTATAATAGCATGATATTTTTAATAAGAATTATGAAGAATTATCTTCAATGTATACTTCATAAAACAAACAAAACCCGATCCCAAAATTTCGTTATTATCCGAGTCAAAAAAATTCCCGAAAACTTTTTCGATCCTCACAGTGGCTATCGCCCTTCATACACTCATGCCATAAAATAAAGGGACAGTAAAATTTTAGAAATTTTTTAGTGATTTTTGCAAGGCTGTAACTTCGTGAAAAATAATCGTATCAAAAGATGAAAAAAAGCATTTCGTAGCTTGAAATCTATAGTTTCGACACATTTTTATTAATTTTTTTTAGACCTCCAGCCATTGCTCAAACATGAAAAATACCGCGAGATACCAATGATCATACAGTGAATTGAAGGGTAGCGTTACAAACTTAAATATTTTCCCTACAGGACCCTTCCAACATTTAGAAAAAAAAAAAATTTTTTTTTATTTTAAAATTCATTAGAAGTAAGTACAAAAAAATGACTTTTTTTTGTTTTTTAGTAAATCGATCGTTACTCTGAAAATATCAATAAAAAAACTAATGTTGTCAGGGACTTTTTTAGCTTAATGTATCCCTTATAACCCTGCAAATTTTTTAATTGATCCATCTAGCCGTTTTTTGGGGTGGATCGATCAAAGTTTTGCAAAACAATTGAAGGACAAGTTTTGTTCCTTTAATTGTGTAATCATAATCAAAATGAAAAAATAATTTTTTTCCTACTATTCGTAAATTTTTGGGTTGGTTACTTAGCAAATGCGAGGAAATGACAAAAAAAAAAAATTTCCAAAAAATTTAAAAAAAAAACCAAAGGAAAAAAAAATTGCAACTTGTTTTTTTGTGTTCGAAAATTTTTTTTGCAGCCCGTGGGCTCTCTTAAAGAAAAGAAAAAATTTAGAAAATTTTTTTCTCGTGTTATTTCTCATGTTTGCTCAATGGCTGGAGGTCTAAAAAAATGGATGAAAATGAGTCAAAACTAGAGATTTCAAGCTACAAAATTTTTTTTTTCATTTTTCGATACGATTATTTTTCACGAAGTTACAGCCTTGCGAAAATCTTTAAAAAATTTCTAAAATTTTTTTGTTCCTCTAATTTATGGTATGAGTGTATTTGATTGCATAAAAAATTTTTAAAAAACTACGCTCGCCAGAGTGGCGGTGCGCGCATGCCGAAACTGCCGCGCAAAAGCCCATTTCCAACGTTGAATTAAAATTATAAATATTGAATTATAATTCGGGAAATAGAGACTTTTTTTAATAAAATTGTCTGCTCTTTCAGAAACTTTTGTAATATTTGAGCTATCACTTGTACTTTTTGAGATTTTGCCAAAGAGCTGGACGGCTAGTTTTTTGAACAGTTTTTTGTTAACAACAATTGTAATTTTCTTTACCAGAAAAAATCCAAAAACCGTCTTTTTCTAGACGCCATTTCAGATCGCTCAAGCCCTCAACCATATTTTCAGGAGACCTGTAACTATTTTTTGCAGAATATCAACTTCTCCACTAGAATAGCATACCCGATATCTTAATACTCACGCCTGAAAAGTTTGCCATACTATCGTTGATTATACAGTTGTAAATTTTGATCATCTGCGTAAATCCTGCATTTTCTTCGAAGACCTGGATATCTTTAACTTGAACTTTTTCTTAAATATCGAGGTGTTCTTTAAATTCCTGCATTAGTTCAGCAATACATCCGCATGTTACAGCTAAACTACGTCCTCTTTTTTGCAAAAGTTTAGTAGCGGTAACTAAACATGAAAATTTGACAGAAATATCTTTGGACTCTTCAAGGTTTTCAGGTCTTTCCAAGCTTTCCTTCAGATCATGTACAGCTTCGCTGTTATCGTCGAGATTCATAATACACACAATAATATTGGCAAGCTTTAATCCATGTGTCCCAACGTGTAGTCACTGGCCTTGATGGTAGAGGAACGTTTGAGAGAGCAACTTTAAAGATGTTAGTCCGCGCTTTTTATATTGTGAAAAATTGTTTAGCACTAGCAACAACGTCATTAATCTCTTCATAACACTCTCTCACTTTCTCTGCAACGATATGACACGCATGTGCTAAGCATGTCACGTTGACGAGTTTTGGGTAGGTCTGCGTTAAAACTTCTGCAAACGCCTTCATGTATGGAGCAGCATCTGTCAAGTAGAGTAGAACGCTGCCTGGATCGAACCCTCCTGTCCAAAACACGTTCAATCTACTGATGACGTATTCAGCCATGTTTGCCGCGTTTTCTGTTTTAACTACACCGCACCTAATCAGCCCTCCAGTAAAAGCTCGGTCTATGTGCAATACACCAATAATAATATTGATGACGCAACGACGCTGCGAATCCGTTTTTTTTTCGACGGAAACCAAAATCGGAAGATCTCCGATTTCTTCTCGTGTGGCCGTTAAAGTTTCATCATGTATAATAGGAGCATACGCTTTGCACATTGTACTTGCATCCGAAACTTTACGGTGTGTATGAGTTTCAAGGAAAAGGACGAAGGCGGGTTGGCAAACTTTGACAAAACAGATATCAGACTTGATGCAAGTGCTTATGAACTCTTTGAAGAATGCCGAGTGTTGACTACTTAAGTTAGTGAGGTGACGTCCAGTTTGAAAGACTGGTCGATTTTGTCTTTTGATAGAAAGTCGTCGTTTAGCAGATTGAAGATGACGCTCGAACGCGTATTTCTTCAAGACAACCAATGATTGCCTTAAAAATCCATCAGAACACTATTTTTTTGGGAGCTTGGCATTAAAATGGAAATTACTAGAAGAGAATGCAGAATTTAAAAGAAATTTGTTTCTGATAATTTGTAGGAAATAAAATTATCTACAAAAAAAATTCAATGACATTTTATGATAAGTTCGATAGTTTCACCAAAAAGTAAGAAGATCTCGAAATTTACTCTAACTTGACTTTAAGCTCCAATAACTTTTGAACAGATGGATTCATCAAAAAATGATGTCTTTTTTTGTAGAGCATTCATTTTCCTACAAAATCTCTATGGAAATTTTCAAATTCTCATTAGTTGAAATGGTATAAAATTCAGCACGAGCAAAAACAAGTTCTTCGAATTCTATCAAACTTTGACGTCAGATGTCTAGTGAATGGTTGAATTTCTGCAAAAATCATGTAAGACCTTCTTTAGAGATGAGTGAATTTGCTACAAATTGTTTAAGAGCAGATTTTTTCTATCTCGATTTTTTCAGAAGTTATGTATTTTTCACCATATTACTAAATAAAAAATCGAAAACTATCAACAGTTACCTCTAAATATCAATATTAAGATCTCAAATTTTCACTGTAACTATATTTTAAGATACCCTTTCGTTTTTCAATGTTCATAAAAAAAAAAAAAAAAAAAAAAAAAAAAAAAAAAAGTAGTCCCCTCATTTGAAACAGTTTAATATATACGTACATTACAGTTTCGATCTCTTCATATCTCTGCACATTCACGTAGATTTAAAAATTGGCACGTTGAGATCTGTGGATATCAGAAATATTTTTTCTTGGATAGGCTACACTGCGGTAAAGAAACAATTCGGTACTTTTTTATCGGAATAATTTATCTGTATCATTTCCATTCATTCGCGAAGCAGTTTGATTATTAACTAGAAATTTAAAAGAAAATTAATCATTTTTATCTATATTTTTGGTCAATGAAGCTGCATGACTTTGTCCTGGCTAGATTGAGATAGAAAACGTCTCAGTACTTTTTTTTTAATTATTATTCACTATAATTTCCATTCATTCGCGGGGTGATTTTATTCTTAGCTAAAATTCTGATAAAAAATTTACAATATTTCTAATTTCTTAAATCGAAGTCAAAAATGCCGCGTGTAACTTTGTCCAGGCTAGACTAACGTAAAAAATATCGAAGTACTTGTTTGTTGCAATTTTTTCCTCTATAATTTGAATCAAATTAGTCATCAGTCGACTAATATGATTTAACAACGGCAAAATTCATTATGACGGTGGGCCCTGGCTACTTCGTGTCCAGTAGCCACGAACCACAGTTAAATTATTTTCCCGAATAAATTAATTAATTAATAATAAATTATTAAATATAAATATAAATTATGAGTATTATGTTGCTGGTTCTGAAAGACGGGAAAAGATCTCAGGAGTAGGTCGACTCGTTCTGACCGGACACACGGCTGAAATTAAAACTCATTCTAGACGACGCTGGGGATAAAAGAAATTTTATTTAGAGACTCAATTCAATTATGTATAAGATTTAGTTTTATTTAACCAAGACCCAAATTTTATGTACACAATAGTTTCCCCTTTTATTAATTTTATTTTATGCTTTATTAATTAGGATTAAATTAATTTATTATTAAAATGCACAAGGAATTATTGGACGTGGGGAACAAAATCAATAATCAGTCAAAATTAAATACTACGTTGAAGAGAGAAAAGTCTGGTTGTATGTGGGTTACTGGTGATATCTGTCTCCGATTCGTTGCGGACGAAACCACCACACTCACTTAATAATCGAGTGTGGTAGTAATACCATCAGCAAGATATCGATCATGATGATCAGCATGATGATGATCAAGACCGTCAGCAAGATAACGAGCAAGACCATCAGCACGATGATGAGCAAAATCGTCAGCACGATGACGATCATGATCGTCAGCACGATGACGATCATGATCGTCAGCACGATGTCGAGCAAGATCATCCGCATGATGACGACCAAGATCGTCAGCGAGATGTTGAGCAAGACCGTCAGCCAGACGACAAGCGAGACCATCATGGAGATTACTATGCTACACCAAAAGTATCTGAAATTTTATAAAAACATTCTAGCCTTCTATTTATTTGCGATTTTATTACGATGTCACACTGTTGAAAATTAAAAATGAGTTTGAAGTGATTACGGATTTTATTAAGACCCGTATCCACTCCGTCACTTGGAGTTCAGAGTTGAAAAAAAATCACTCTGCATACGGTTTGAATAGGAAGTTTGCATTTTCTGCCGACTGATTTTGGAGTGGATTTTATTCAAATCAGAATTTCCTCTGATTCGGAGTTTTTATATTAAAATAAACTCACTTTCAGAGTAAATTTCACTCCGAAGACAATTTAGTCCACTCCGCAAATTTCTTCTAGTGGCCAGTATTTTAAAATCTCATTCAGTAATTTGTTTATTCGAAATCGCGATAGGTTACTTCAATTCCACGTGTTTTACTGTCAAACCCCATATATTTATCGATATACCGGCAGGCTAGTTTAGCACGCGGTCAACACAAAATAATCACCGAGTTAATATAAAAGAAATAAAAGAAAAAGTTGATAAAATATAAATGACAAGAAATACCTGATAATTCAGCGAGTATGAATTACGTTGATATTAAATATGACGTCGAATAATTACTAGCGAGATGTAGCATGATTAATAATAAGATTGTGTTATTATTAAATAACACGTAGTGTCCTATAACGTGTGTTGTAGAATAGTGGTAGTTGCCACGTAGCTGGCTATCGAGTTGAAATTCCGAGTATCAGAGGGCACGTCGATAGCAGCATCTCTGGTAGAGTAGAGCTCGGAGATATCAAATGTTCTGTCGCGAGCATTTGGTAATTACGCAACATCCCTCCCACCATCAGGAACAGAGTTGCTGATTAAAAGCTTGGATGACTGATGAGTGGGTTGTCGTTGATCTAGGCATCTGGTTCTGGAGCAAGTGGCAAGAGTGCGAGTTTTGAGATTGGACGAGTGAGAGTGCCAGTGGCTGTTTGTATGGTCACCACTTAAGTGAGATTGTCCTACCCAGGATGGAGTACAGTCACTTTAGCCAGTGGCCAGTGAGTCGATGGAGTTCGTTCATCAATTAGAAGGACGAGTGAGCCGAGTTTTATGTCATTGTGAACTTGATGCCACTCGGTACGAGCCAGATGACGCTGAATATAACTGGTGGACCAGCACTTACAGAAATGCTGGACCCGTTGTTGAATGAATTGTCATCGAGAGAGTCTCGATCCATTCGTATCCATAAGTGAGGGTTCTGGAATGGCATTAAGTGGTCTTCCAATAAGAAAATGACCTGGAGTGGGTTATGAGAGATCGTGAGGATAGTTTGACAGAGCCTTCATTGGTCTCAAGTCCAAAATCCCCTCCACTTGCGTCAAAACAGTCGTAAGTTCTTTAAACGTAAAGGCTGATTCTCCGATTGGGCGAGTCAGGTAATGTTTGATCGATTTCACTGCGGCTTCCCATTTGCCACCCATATGGGGAGCAGCAGGAGAATTGAAGTGCCATGTTATTTGGTGTGCAGTGGCACAGTCGAATAAAGCACTCGATTCCTGAGTACCTTGAGTGAAGAGCCGCTTGAGTTTGGAGTATGAGCCTTGAAATGTCGTTCCACAGTCGCTGTAGAGTGCTGTACATACACCTCGATGATGAATAAACCTTCAGAGAGCTGCGATAAATCCTTGTAATGCATAATCACTGACAAGGTTGGTATGGACTGCTGATGTAGTTAAGCAGACAATCACACAGATCCAGCTCTTGTATATTCTGAATTCTCAACCTTTCCATGATTTAATTGATACTGGACCAGTATAATCGAATCCAGTGTGAGAAAATGGTGGCACTAGAGTGACACGTTGAGTTGGGAGTCGTCCCATTAATTAATGAGCTTGAATACCTCGATGCCGAGCTCCGCTCCTCAATCGGCAGCACTCTTGACGTCACTTCGCAGTCAAGTCTCGTTATCGCAAGTTATCCGACTCCGGCAAAAATTAACGAAGCTCAAGTCCGGGTGACAACAACCCAGGTAATGATAATGAGAATCAATCTCGCAATACAACAACAATAACCCTAGTAATAACTCGAATAATTCATTTCCACGGGTATTGTTGTATCAGGTAACGACAACAGTCACCAAAATACAAAAAAAAACATCTTGCTTGGATAATAGAAAAAAATAACAAAAATAAATTTAAAACAAACAAAATAACAAAAAGAATTTAATGAACGCGCATCAGCCGAATGAATCGAGCCAGTCTCACCCACAGACTTCCGTGACAGCTATTCGCGGAATACAAGAACCGATCAATTGATCAACCACAATTAATGTGTTTTCTTGGAACCTACGCAACGAACTCGGCTCAATTTATTTACGAGGAAGAGAAACAACAACTCGCTCACCCTCGTCGTTGCGTCTCCAATCCCAATCTCGCGTCGTCTCGGTTCCACGTGGTCAGCAACCTCTCGTCGTAATCACCCAACAGATCCTAATCGCTCACGGCACCACACACTCTGCTTATATGACAGACGACTCGCAAAATTATTCCGTTGAATATACTGTTAAGTTAGGCTATTGAATTATTTAATTAATTAACACCAACAGCTCAGCAATAACAAAAAAAACAAACGTATTTCCAGCACGTGTTGGCACACCAGTAGTACGATCCAGAATGGCGGCCAGTCGTTATCTTTTTTTCAAGTTCCTTTTTTAGTCCCTCAACGGGCTATCAGGTGGCGACACTCTTGGTTATTCGACGATGTCTCCATCCAAACCGGGCTTTGCTCTAGTAACTTTCCCAGGCATCAGATGGCGGCATTTTTGATCACTTGACGATGTCTCCATTCAAACCGGGCTTTGCTCTAGTAACGTTCCCAAGTGTCAGATGGCGGCACTACGGACTCTTTGAGACATCCCGCTAGGCCCAGCTACGGTACCACTTAACAGCCTTTTGTTCACTGCTGTAAACTCGTTCAATAATGCTACCATGGAGCGAAATCTGGATCTTACGGTTCTTCTACTGCCCCCTCCGCACTTAACATCTGCCAGTTACCCGTCACTGGACCCTCTACTGAACGTCACTGTCTCGTCTCGACTTTCAGTTAGCTTGCCTCCATCTCGGCACTTGGCGTTAATTGGCAGCTTGACTAATCGCTCCGGCAGTCACTTCGCAGGCTCAGCAGTTGACATCGCTTGGCGTCTCGGCTCCGTCGATCACAATGGCTCCCCCGTTATTCGAACCCGAGTTTTTTTTCCTCTACGCCACTTAACATCTAAATCTTCAAATTAACGACTTATCCTACTTACGGTTAACTTATTACTAGCTGTATTTTAATTAAGAAGCATTAAGGAGTTGAGTCTTGGATCCTTCTCGTCCCGTAGTACCAGCCTAATTTACTTTCAAAAGTTACTTACTAGTAAACATCGAAACCTGCCGAGTGAGCTGTCAATAAGGTATGATAATAAAAAAAAAAAAAAAAAAAAAAAAAAAAAAAAAACAACAACAACAACAACAAAACCAATTATGAAGTAGTTAAATCAAGAAATTTTATTATGATAAGACATTGGTAACCACGTGTCGGCGTCTGATCTTCTATGTGTTACAATATATATGAATACATATACAAACTTTTTCACCAATAGTATTTTTTGAAAACTACTTAACTTAAATAAATAGAAAATGTTAAAATTTTTGAAAAGTTGCGTCATGAGGACAAATACAACAGTTAGATTTTTATAAAATCTACTCAAAGTTATATAACCAATGGTATTTTTTCACCATGACGAAAAAAGATAAATTTCTATGAAATCCACTCAAAATATATATCAAGAAATATTCAAACAAAGAAATTTCATTTTTTAAAATAACCTACCTCCACTTTCATTCCACCACTAAGATTTAACCTTATTTCGTACTGTAGGTAAAACTTTTTCTTTCATGATTTTATTGTTGAAATATATCTTCATTATTAATTTCGATATCCTTTATTACTACTAACATAGAGAAAATTTCTCCCATTTGTATCACAATATTTTACGCAAGCACTTCTTTAAATAATTTCTACATACTTTTTTTTTTTTTTTTTTTTTTTATTACCATTATGGACAACAAAATTTTTAAGCGTTTGATTTTGTGAAATTTTCTTCACGGCTTTTTTTTATACTTTGTGTAGTAATCTTCATGTAAAGAATTTATATTATGATCAATCCGATAAATGTTTCTTCATATTCCGCTCTCAAGATTTATGATATTATTGATAACTTCACCATTATTGAGACGGGCGATATAGAAATGAGTGTTGTCTGTGTTAATTATAGTTATTATTTTTGATGAGCATGGATTTTTAGAACGAGAGTTAACAATTGATAATAGTTGAGATTGTAGACCATCGACAAAAAAAAATAACTACTTTTACTTCTAGAGCATGACTTATCGCAATTATCGAACTTTCGTTACCCCAAATTTTATAAGCAGCTATCATTCTCATAAAATCATCGACACTAGGATCTACTAAAAGACTACTCTCCTCATTCTCAGAATATAAATTTATGAAGCTTGTCTTACAAAATACTTCATAATAATCAAGCTTAGAAAGAATATGATGAATGACAAAAAGTTTAATGACAGGATATTTTTCTTCATCATTCAACAAAAGTTCAGCAGTAACCCGAAAAAAGCAATTATCATTACATTCTACGCTATCAATTTCAAAATAATTGAAAAGTATTTCAGGAAACCGTTTTATTGGTATGATTTTCTTTATAACGTCATTTTTAATTGATGGTTTATTATCGATTTTACATCTGATGGTAAAGCATACTTCTAATATAAACTTTTCGTTGTCATTTTGGATTTGCTTTACTTCTGAAAGAGATTTACTTTGATGTATTCCATTTAAAATTTTATGAATATCATGCACATCGAACCCATCAATATTCTTATTTTCTATGAGATTATTTTTATTTCTTGTAATATTTGTACTAACACGATTGAATTCACGGTTAAAAAATGAATTGAAATTAATTTCAATGACAAGGATATTTTTTCATACATCAATATTAAATTCAGGAGAGCTTGATTTTCTGTGAGCTGTGACGAAGTGATAATTAATCTCATTAATTATCGTTTGAGGTATGACTGATTGTGTAACAGGTGAAATAATTTTATTAATGTGACTTTTTGTATGTGTGTCCTTGTCGACACAAATAGCGATAACTGTTACATTCAATGTATTGCTGATGACATAAAGGGAACCTTCGTTTCCCCATGTATTGTCCCAAGCAACCATTCATATAAAAATCATCTAATCTAGGGTATTCTACACGACTGGAAAAAATTAAAGGATCAAAAAAAAATTCCAAATTTTTGGGTGATTTTCAATAGGCCGTAACTTCGAGAGAAATGGTCGTAAAAGGAAGAAAAAAGAGGAAATTGTAGCTTCAAGTGTCTACTTTTTGGATTAGAACTTTAAAGATTTTTAGCGTCAGCGGTTTTTGAGTAATCTTAGAAAAACCAGCGACAAAAAAATTTTCAAATTTTTTCTACTTTTTTTTTTTTTGGTCTACGGGCGTAGGAAAATTTTTTTTTTGCTTAACCACTATAAGAATCAGATACCTTTATTATTTAGCTTTAATTTTATTTTTTATAGACCTTGATACGTCCACTTGTCGCCGAGATATCGGTCTTCAAATGGAAAAGGGTTCGTTTGTATTTGATTATCGATATCTCAGCAACTAATGATCGCACAGAAAGTTAATGGTCGATTTCAATAACTTCAATAAATTCTCTTAAATGATTAGCTATTGTTTTTGAAAAAAAAAATTTTTTTCTTTCGTCACATCAAATTGAAAATGCAACAAAAAACGGGCTTTTGCTGGTTTTTTGGAAAACCAAGCTCTGGATCGAAAATATTGTGGAAATCAATAATGCTGAGAGTGTATTTTACAGTTTAATATGCCCACGAAAACCCTACAAAGAGTCAAATTAATCCAACCAGCCGTTTTTTTGTTTCACTCGATCGAATTTTTGAGAAAATTAAAGGATTACGTTTTTCGCTCTGAAAAGCTCATAATCTTTAACCAATGAAAAAAAAAATTTTTTTTTAAGCTTCGTCCACATTTTCGTTTCAAACCGTGCTCAAACTTTCAAAAAATTAAAAAATTAAAAAAAAAAAAATTTTTTTTTGAGAATTTTTTTCATTGAACAACTTGAAGAAATTTAAGAGACTAACGCCCAATCATTTTTAACACGTCTTGTTCGCCGGATTTCGTGGTCTCTTAAATTTCTTAAAGTCGTTCCAAAAAAAATTTACAAAAAACGTTTATTTTTTTTATTTTTTGGAATAATTTTTTTTTTTTAATTTTTTATTTTGTACAACTTTAAGAAATTTAAGAGACCAACGCCCAATCATTTTTAACCCGTTTTCTTCACTGCTTTTCGTGGTCTCTTCAAATTCTTAAAGTCGTTCAAAAAAAAAATTTTCAAAAATAATTTTTTTTTTTTTGAAAATTTTTTTTTTGAACAACTTTAAGAAATTTAAGAGATCAACGTCCAACCATTTTTAACACGTTTCCTTCGCTGCATTTCGTGGTCTCTTAAATTTCTTAAAGTCGTTCAAAAAAAAAAATTTTTCAAAAAAAATTTTTTTTCTCTTGAAATTTTTTTTTTTTTTTGAAAATTTTTTTTTTTTTAATTTTTTAATTTTTTGAAAATTTGAGCACTGTTTGAAACGAAAATGTGGACGAAGTTAAAAAAAAAATTTTTTTTTTCATTGGTTAAAGATTATGAGCTTTTCAGAGCGAAAAACGTAATCCTTTAATTTTCTCAAAAATTCGATCGAATGAAACAAAAAAACGGCTGGTTGGATTAATTTGACTCTTTGTAGGGTTTTCGTGGGCATATTAAACTGTAAAATACACTCTCAGCATTATTGATTTCCACAATATTTTCGATCCAGAGCTTGGTTTTCCAAAAAACCAGCAAAAGCCCGTTTTTTGTTGCATTTTCAATTTGATGTGACGAAAGAAAAAAATTTTTTTTTTCAAAAACAATAGCTAATCATTTAAGAGAATTTATTGAAGTTGTTGAAATCGACCATTAACTTTCTGTGCGATCATTAGTTGCTGAGATATCGATAATCAAATACAAACGAACCCTTTTCCATTTAAAGACCGATATCTCGGCGACAAGTGGACGTATCAAGGTCTATAAAAAATAAAATTAAAGCTAAAAAATAAAGGTATTTGATTCTTATAGTGGTTAAGCAAAAAAAAATTTTCCTACGCCCGTAGACCAAAAAAAAAAAAAGTAGAAAAAATTTGAAAATTTTTTTGTCGCTGGTTTTTCTAAGATTACTCAAAAACCGCTGACGCTAAAAATCTTTAAAGTTCTAATCCAAAAAGTAGACACTTGAAGCTACAATTTCCTCCTTTTTCTTCCTTTTACGACCATTTCTCTCGAAGTTACGGCCTATTGAAAATCACCCAAAAATTTGGAATTTTTTTTTTGATCCTTTAATTTTTTCCAGAAGTGTATATTATATTCATACTTATCTTGAACTAAAATAGCACCACGGGAAAGCAATAACCCATAAATGAGTTCATTACAAACAATACTATTAATGATGAAAATATTATTATTAATGATAAAAATAATATTTTTTTTCATAATAATAAATTAATTTAGCTAATGCACGGAATAAATAATTAACATCACCTTTTACATTAACAAAAGAATATACATCATTGAGAGTGCGTTTTATTTCAGCATCATAGCTTGACAAAAGATTTTCATGAACCATAAATTTTTTTATTCGAATCTAAATTATCAAAATGATAACTCGATGATTTTTTTGTGTTATTTGCTTTAATGTTAGAATCAATTTCAATAAAAAGATTGGAAAGAGTTTCACGATTTCGTTCTATAATCACTGACATTTCCTCCAAAGACAAACTTCTAGTTATATTAAGTAAAATTTGTGGAATAGACGACAAGAAAAAATATCGTTTACGATCATTAATTAGTATTTGTACTCGAATGTACCGCTCTGAATTTTATCACAAAATTACAATTATTGAGAAATTTTAAGGGCTGTTGAAGGAATTTTCTTACATTTCATCTAGATCACTAGAAATTTGCAACAATCCATTATACTTTGTTAATACTCAATTGTACCAGGCGTAAATGCTAACAGGATGCCGTGCTAGAAAGCAAATAACACAAGGATGACTATAGATATTCTATTGTGATTTGACTGAAACTTTGTACTCACCACAAATCAATTATACTCTGTTAGAACCCCATCGTACTACTTTCAATTGCCCCCTAAAGCACGTTTTTAAAAAGGAGCGACGTGAAGGCCATAATAAAGAATCTACTACTATTTGTCTGGAACTTTGTACTTGTCAACAATCAATCGTACTCCATTGGTACATAATTGTATTGTTTTCAATTGCGAATGAAAGCCCGCTTTACTATGTGATTGACATGAGGGTTGTCACGTAACGATTCAAATTATTTAATTTTTAGTTAATTATAAGTTAAATATTTAGATTATATATTTGAATTTGAGTCGTTACGCGGGCATTCGCCATTTCACCGATGGAGACGGCAGTCCGTGCACGGTGCTAGCGCATGCGCGCTGAGTATGAGAGAGCACGTGTGTGAAGTAATTTTATTTTATAATTTAAGAATACAAACGATTGGTCTTGTAAATTTTAAGTTATTGTTTATGATTTTGGAACAGTTGGGATGCATAATCCAGCGTAGCGTCGTGCCCCAATGATTATCTAATATATTATTTTATTTAAACTTGTCATCCGACTAAGGATGTCAGTTTGGTTGGAAAATATTGACCGCCGGGTAACGGTAAATCAATACCTTGGCTATGTTCCCAACGTCAATTTTATAATTTTTAAATAATTATTATTTCAGTTACTGGATAAAATAAAAATAGGTTTAAGTTATAAATAGATAGTTCATACATTAAATAATTATTCATGTATCATTCCGGTATTGAAGGATTGTCTTTGTATTTTATATTTTCAATTTAAAACTAGGCCCAGGGCTAGTAAAAATAATTAGAATAGTAATTAAGGGCGACGGTGGCGCCCGGTGGGCGACGACCAACAGGTGGAGGTCGGGAAAATTAAATTAGAAAGAGACGGGCTAGCATTGTGTAAAGACGCTGTTTTATTAGTACAACCGCGCATTTATTATTTATTTTGAAAAAAAAAGGATAATTAATAAAGTTCACCGGGTGAATTAGTTAAAATATTTGTTTCAACCCATTTTATTTTGGTTCCTGGAGATTATTAATTTTGAGTAAGTACTCTGAATTTCCTTCACGGCATATATTTTTCACGTGATAACCTCCCCCGGTAGTTGTTGGTCGCCGCGGCGAGGGAAATTAATTTGTTCATAATTGATTACTGAGTGATACATGATTAATATTATTAATAATTGTCGTTAATTATTGTTAGATATTTCGTTTATTATTGTTAAAAATATTCGGATATTTCTATATATACATATATATATGTATATATAAGTTAGGTACAACGTAGTGAAACGTTGCCGGTATACATATACATATGCCTATAGTATATATATCTATAGAGCGCATACAGTACTTAAGTAAATTTCTCAAGTACTGACATCATCACTTGGGTGAAAATTCCCGAAGTATTTAAAATTATTTCTTTTTTTGTGCTCACTCGAAATATTTGCAGAAAAATATTAAGCATTATTATATATATTTATTATTATTTAAAATAATTGAGTGACTTTACTTTTTTTTTGTTACTTTTGATTTATTTGTGTACCCCAGCGGTCTAAGAATTATTATTGAAATTTTTATTTTAAAATTATAAATTAGTTTAAAACCGAGGAATTTATAATTTTGAGTGTGAGTGAGGATAAATTCTGTATCTTTCTCTCTCACAGGTGCTGAGAGATAATAGGAAATGAAAATATTGTTATTATATAGGATTTTGGGAAAATTTTAATGAAATAATTTTTTCTTTTAATTAATATCAAAAATTTATATTAAATTAAATTTGTAATTTGTAAATTTATAATTAAATCATATTTGTTTTGGTCAACTCAGTTTATATAATTGATTTTGATATTGCGATATTATTTTTGGCGAAATAACCAGGTATTATTGTTATTGATTTGACGAAACTAAATATTGTGAAATATTGTTTATATTGCTTATGAAAATTAAAACTCGGAAACCAACAGCTGTTGGGGAAAGTTTAATATTTATTTCTCTGGATCTTTTCCTACCGCTTAATTTCATTTTTCCTGATTTTATTTATTACTTGTATGTAATTAGTTATCATATATTTACTGATCTTTGTTTTCATTATTTATTTTATTTCTTTCGAATGTTTATCCGCTTTGTCGTGAGTCACTTGCTCGGATTTTTCCTCGTAAATTCCCCCTGAATAAATTTTGTCCGTTTTGGGATAAACGGTCTGGCGCCTGTGTACACTCACCCAGCCTGAGGAGCTGGTCCAGGCACGACAAATATTTATTATTTATAATTTAATCATTGTTTAAATTTATTATTTCATTTTGATTCGATCTCGGTACTTAATATCGTTTATTATTATTTATTATTATTTAGGAACACGCGTGGGCGACCGCATACGCTATATTAGGCTGTTCCGTGTCTCCGTCGCGAAATTTCAGCAGTAAAGATTCTACTACTATTCGTTGGGAACCAGGAACTTGCCACTAATCAATTGTATTCCGTTAGTTCCCAATCGTACTTTTTTTAATTGCCATTCAAAGCACGTTCTCATACGTAAATGCCATAAGGACCATAGTAAAAATTTTACTGTTCGTCTGGAACTTGGTACTGGTCAACAATCAATTGTCATCCGTTAGTACCTAATTGTACCACTTCTAATTGCTATTCAAAGCACGTTCTTATACGTAAATGCCATAAGGGCCATAGTGGAAAGTCTACTGCTATTCTTCTGGTACTTTGTATTTGCCAATAATCAATTGTAATCCGTTAGCACCCAATGGTACCACTATTCATTGCCATTTAAAATACGTTCTCATACACAAACGCTATTAAGGCCATAGTGAAAATTCTACTGCTATTCGTCTGGAACTTTGTACTTGCCACCAGTCGATTGTACACTGTTAGTACCAAATCTTACCACTTTCAATTGCGAATAAAATTATGTTTAAATGGGTAAACGACATAAGGGTGACTGAAGAAGTTTTACTGCATATATAAATTATTTTTATAGCAAATAGTAGCATTAAGTAATTAATGTAATAAACTATCATTACTATGGCAATAATCAACCTCAATTATTAACAATACAATTTCCAACTGTTTTAATAATATTTGGCTTTGTATTAAAATAATACTTTATTGCCCAAATATTCGTTTTATAATTACGATACGCGGTTGTGTTTCGCACCAAGCATGTATTGAACAGTGTAAGATCGCACGAAAGACCGTGCTTCGATATCTCTTGAAAAAATTGTTCAATTTTAGAGATCAAGGTGGTATTCAACGTAACTTATAGAGTTTAGAAGCTGATTAGACTTTAGAATCGATCCAATGAATAAGTTCAAAGATATTCAAAACACAAAATTTTTTTTTAAATTTTATATTTCGAATAAATTCGAACACACTGCGCTGATTAAGCTCAATCCTTCACGGAAGATAGGTATTATCTAGTCATTTCAATTGATCGTGCTTTTATTTGCGATAAAGAGTGGCACAATGCTGTTCTCACGACATAAAACTGATTAAGAACGAGAACAAATTCCCAGACAAATAGCATTAGAACTTCTGCTAGAACCATGGTATCCTAGACACATAGAAACGTGTTTATATTTTCAATTGAGAGTTGTACAATTGGGTTCTTACGAAGTACAATCAATTCATATCGAGTACAAAGTTCCAGATGAATAGCAGTAGAATTTTCAGTATCGCCATTTGAACCTGCTTTTATTCTCAATTAATGGTGCACGGAAAATAATATGTAGTATCATTTACTTCAATGTTGCAGTAAATGGGTTTGTAGTTAAAAATACCACATGAATGATAAAAGTTACTAAATATGCAACAAATTTTACTAAGTTAATAAGTTAAATTTACTCCTATCTTGCGGTTAATTCTACTGCACACTGCAGTAACAAATACTCCAGGCGGGAGTTGAGAGTACGACAGAAGGAGCACTTTCCACTATTTCGCCATGTTGAGGTTAATCTGTTGTGTATATTCAATTATTAAAGCGTCTTATAAATAATCATCTGACTTTTTAAAACCCAAAAATTATCAATT
This sequence comes from Microplitis demolitor, assembly GCF_026212275.2. Taxonomy (NCBI): domain Eukaryota; kingdom Metazoa; phylum Arthropoda; class Insecta; order Hymenoptera; family Braconidae; genus Microplitis; species Microplitis demolitor. The sequence goes on from NC_068554.1 coordinate 9,899,959, forward strand.
TTCAATTTTTGTTTTATTCTGCTAGTTCTTACAGCGAATTTATGATAAAAAATTTCGTGAAAAAAAAAATAAAGATTTCGATAGCTTTTTTGCCTTTAGAAGTTCGAAATCTTTTTTGATAATATTGATGTATTTTTTTTTTTCAAAGTACATAAAACAATGGACAATAAAAAAAAAATTGATCAATTTGAAAAAAAAAAAAATTTAACGTGACCCAACATGTGTGAACCCTATTTGTAAATAATTACCATGTTTAGTATATACAAATAACTTAATAAGTGATTTTTAAAAATAATTTATAAAAATTTTAAGTCATATACCGTTTATTTTTACGTAACCACCTATCGAGTAAATTGAACTACAATTGGACTTACAAATACCGCATGCTGTGGCATATCTTACTTTTTTTGATAGTTAGCGCTTAACTAAAATATTGTAGCAAATCTAACCACAATTTGGAGTTGTCTCATGTCATACTACAGCCTGTGGTAAATGGAACTCCAGTTGTTGTTGCCATTACTACAATTTATTTTCCGTATGGTAAAATTGAGTACAACTGGAGTACAATTAATCGGTGGCAAGTATAAAGTTCAAGAAGAATAGCAGTAGAATTTTCAGTATCGCCCGCATGCCATTTACCCATTTAAACGTGCTTTTATTCTCAATAATTGGTAGTAAAATTGAGCACTACTGAAGTACAGTTAATTGTTGACATGTGCAAAGTTCCAGACGAATAGCAGTAGAATTTTCACTATGGCCCTTATGGCAGTTACGTATGAGAACGTGCTTTAAATGGCATTTAAAAGTAGTACAATTAGTTACTAATAAAGTAAAAGCGATTGTTGATAAGTACAAAGTTCCAGACAAATAGTAGTAGAATCGTGATCATGGTCCTCATATCGTTTACATAATTAAACGGGCTATTATTCGCAATTGAGAGTAATACAATTGGGTACTAACGGAGTACAATTGATTGGTGGCAAGTTCATGGTTCCCGACGAAAAGCAGTTGAATATTTACCATGCCCCTTATGTCGCTCACCTATGAAAACGTGCTTTAAAAGGCAATTAAACGTGGTACGATTGGGTTCTAACAGAGTACAATCGATTGGTGGCGAATACAAAGTCTCAGTCAAATCGCAATAGAATATCTGTAGTCAGCCTTGTGTTTTTGCTTTCTAGAATGGGGTCCTGTTAGCATTTACGACTGGTTCAATTGAGTACTAACAAAGTTTAATAGATTGTTGCAAATTTCTAGTGATCTAGATGGAATGCAAGAAAATCTCTTCAGCAGCCCTAAAACGTTCTCGATAATTGTAATTTTACGATAAGTTGAAAGCGGTACAATCGAGTACAAATACTAATCAATGATTGTAAACGTTCGTTTTTCAAAAAAAAAAATTTTTTTTTTTAGCCCTTTCAAGGGCTTACTGTATCTCAATAGTAATTATGGTACAAATGGAAATATGGGTGATACGATTTGGTACCTATATAGTACAATCGATTCCAAGAATTTTGGGTCAAAAATTTATGGGTCAATTGCCAGGTTCACAGAGCTCAAATTATCATATAACAATAACTTAATAACTATTGTAATTTCTGGCCTCCTGCCGAGAAATTTTTCTTTAATTTATAGTTAATATTAAATACATTTTGGCTTCTGCCGAGAACTTCTTAACTCGACCCGGAAATGACGACTGCCCACGAATTACTTAATTTTTAGATTACAATTTTAATTATAAATAAATTATGGCCACTGCCGATAATTTATTTACCTCTCTCTTCTCTTTCTTGTTTTCCAAGTCTCGTGGCGTCCTTCTTTCTCTAACTAGTCCTCCTGCCCGTTTCCTTTTCCTCTTGTTCTCAATTTTCTTCACCCAGTTCTTCTCAAAAATTTTTCAATTAATTTAATCTATGAACAATTCAGTACAAATAAATATATGCCATTGGGTGTATCGGCTACCTGCCGGATACAAAATTATTATAAATATCGCAACTCTACAGCTGCTGGAAGGATCCACGTTTAACCTCTCCAGGGCTTAAATAATTACCTGTTGATCTGATGTGCGGTCACCCATCTGTTGCGCTCGCCGGTCCGTCTGACTCTGTGTAGATTCTCCTCGTGCACTCACTAATCAAACCTAAGTTCGCAACCCCTCGGCAATTTTCGTGAGTTTTCCCACTCTCATTAATTTCAAATTGAGGCGGGAGGACGAGACCCCAAAATTGGCACTCCCGGAGACCAGTTGATAAACTAGATCACAGGGTTAATCGATTTTTGATAACTAACCAACCGCGGGGAATTAAAAGACAATTTAAATTCAAAATGTTTGAATTTATTTAATTTTACCCCGTTACAATAATAATAATAACTTGTAAACCATGAGAAATAATAATCAGGAATTAATACTACTCAATTAAATATTTAACGCATATCATAATCAATACTAAGAAATGATTCATAAAATCATAAGTAGTTCTTGAAACCCAGTCAACTAGCTATCGCATATACCTAGTTATAATTTTGAAATAATAATTACTGCGTATAAATAATAATAAAATAACCCAATATTTATCATAAGTAATATTTGGCAATGGAACAACAATACCGAATACTTTATGTTATTGATTTACTATCCACAGGGATCAGCAATCACGCATTCCATCATATGCTTATGAAAAATATTAATACTCAAATTTTCTATCTCTCTTACTCTTATGAGATAAACAAATGGCAAACAACGCAGGAACAAAATTACACGCCAATGTATTAGCTCAAAAGTACTAACAGTTTACGTAATTAATCAACTCCGTTGGTTGCACGTTAATACGATAATTGTATTTTCCTTAATGCTCTTTACCATAATAGTCAAAATGCCAAATGGTGCGAAAACAATACTAAAATACCAAATGGCGTCCAATTTATAGTATTTCTTAACAAACAGAGCACACACGCTACTCTTACAGAGACTACCCCACGTCTGACCATGGCAGCACGTGAATCTCATGCCGGCACCTCGGCCGGCGCCATTTTGTCGTATCTCTTACTTCGACCAGTGGAGATATATATCTGTTGCATGTTATTTATAACAGAATCACCATCATGACACATGATTTAGCCCGTGTAATTTAGCCCGTTCCCAACGTTAAACAGCCAATTGTCTCTTTCATAATTAATTGTTAATATGATTTGAAGATAAATCAATCAATGATTTATTTACCAAAACTAGTAAATTTATTTATATTAAATAAAATTACTGTTGCCAACTGTTGCTTTGACGCGCATGCGTCAACCAACCAAAATGATCATATGCATATAAATCAAATGCGCAACTATTCTTTCCAGCACTAAGAAAATCAAATTATATGCTTAAATTAATCAGCTAATTTTCCTGATTCTGCAGTAATTTATACCTTTGAAATATATAATAATATATAATTATTATATAATAAAGACACGATAATTAAAACAAAGTCGTACATATAAACAAAATAATTATAATGATATATAAGTTGAGACGTGTGAGCAGCGTGTGCTGCCCTCTGTTGTTCACCGACCTCATGCGAGACTGCCACGATATCCAAATATCGTGACAACTAAATCCACATGTTCAACTTTGTCTGTAGACTGAGAGTCATGAGTCAAATTATTGATTATAGAAACATTAAGATGATACTTTTTATAGATAAGTACTCCGCTAAGAAATTTCTTACCTGCATTTTTGCCATCAGATATGTAAATAATTTCGTAGCCATTTATACTAATATCATCCGTAGGCAAAGTTCGTGCTTCAGCGAAAATCATTATATCTACTCCATGAAACCATTGATCGTTTCTAACATAGCCTATGTATTTGTGAAGTGATAACGCATTATGAAAAATAATTTTTATTCTACGTCATTGGTTTAATGGCTTCTCAAAAGTCAATAATCCTGTTTAATTTTTCAGATGATCCAATTCTACTTTCAAATCACTATTATTATCTAAAGGGGATGGTGGTTTGAACGGCCCTCAATCAAAAGAGTGTCAGGATTTGTATTACGACTACAGGCAACATATTTCATCATTCTTGACATCCCTTTAGTATGAACACAGCAAGATAGATAAATTTAACCTTTGCTTTTATGAACTGTTACATTTTCTGCAGAAATTTAAGGAAATTGCTTTCGTATATCCATTTTCTTTCCAACTGAAATATCTGTAATTACGACTGGGAAAATCGGAACGAAATTTGAATTTCTATTCGAATTATTTTCTTTCAACAGTTTCAAATTGCAGCATCGAGTTTTTCGTCCTATATTATTGTCATGAAACCCTAAACAAAATATTTTGACATTTTTCGAGTGTTAATCTCTCGTTACATGTCTCAATGTGCCTGTTACTCCATTTATCAATCCTTTTTGTGTACTGATGTTACTCAAGTATTTGAGCTGGGGAAGTTCACCCCCCTCCCTGATAAAACAGATTGTGGATTCTAGTCCGTGCTAAGTTACTGATAGAGGGTAACCAGGCAGTCGGTAAGCTCTGATTTAGCAGTTGGTAAGCACTGTTTTATCGTCTGTACTGATATTGTCCGTCGATCGACTTGGCTTGGCTAAGTAATTCGCATCACCCCCAGAGCTGGCACTAGCTGCCTACCATCTACAGGTTGTGCTGGTGTGTGTGTACTTACAAGTGTAGTTATTTCAAGTCTTATATATTGAAACGGAGGTATGGACAAGTACATGCGAGAAGCATGCGGAGAGGATGCCATCTATCGGCTTAACCCCCCACTCTTTTTTGCTAGATGACGTCATCGATTGCGTCATCCGACAAGATTGTGCTTGTTTCCAAGCTGTAGTAGGGGTAGACAAATAAATTCTGAGCTTTCGAGCTCTCAGCACTCAGTCTATGCTGAAACATTTAAGTGAACAGACAGTGGAAAGTTTAAAATGAAGTTTTTTATAATATTTATTGTGTTCGTTTTTGATAAATCACGTAAGCCATTTTACTTGCAAATTTGGATAAATATTTGATGGCTTATCAATGAATTAATTAACTTATTAATTAAATATCATCTTTGTAAGATGGATCTGAAGAAACTTTATGAAATTAGTAATTTAAAAAACATTTTGCCAACCAGAAAATTTAAAAAATTAAAAGTTGGCAAAATGTACAAGATTACTGAATTCAGAAAAATTCCAACACAGTTGGAACCAGAGTGGATGCTGCTCTTGATGGTAAATTCACAGTCTTTTTTTCAACACGGACGAACAACCAATTAATTGACAATGAAGACATATTCCAAAACCTTGTCAACACTGTCGAAGAACATCATCTTTATTTGGGATTTTATGGAAGTAAATACAGTCAGTTTGAATTTGCTTTCTGGTCACCAAAAATGTACTTTCATTTCATTTCATAAAAAATAAAATTAGAAAATGTAATTATTCATTTAGTGATTATTTCATAATTCTTAGCTCAGTTATCTTATGATTATAGTTAAATTTGAATAATTATTGTATACACAGGGCAATTAGAAAAAAAAATGTTCGACTGAGAATATGCTGTAGAAAGTATTATGGTTTTGATGAAGTTAACGCTGAACAGAAGTTTGCAGCAGGTTGAGTGAAAGTGTCATTTACGCGGGGAGAATTTAAAACAAAGTTGGCTTTGTACAGCATGTGGTACTTATGGATATTAGAATCACGAGGATGTCTTTTACGGTGGGGGAGGTAAAGTGGACAGTAAGGTTATAACACAAAAAAAAACATACATCGATGTACTTTAAAAACTTCAATATTTTAGTGTACTATTTTTGAAAAAGAAGAAATAATGAAAATTAAGAATAAAAAAATAATAATAATAATAATAACAACAAAAACATGATGAACATTTTTTTTTCGTTCACTATAATCATCACCAGCACTTCTCTCATTCACACTCCACTCACCACTCGAATTATACAGCACTCCCTACTCCTCCTCATCTGTTAATATCAATGTGTCATCATTATTATCGATATCTGTAATCGTATCATCATTATAATTCGATAAATTTAATTCATCATATTCTTGTTGTTCTTGTTGCTGCGGATCAACTGCTACAACATTTCGATCACGCTGATAGTGTGCAGCACTGAGCGTGACATAAATAATTGAAATGAAGTTTTGGGCTGATAAGATAATCCGTTCGAATTAGCTCCTGATTATTATTATTAAAAAAAAATGCATGCAGATGTTAAACTAATGCCATTTTTGTATTCTAAAGAAAAAATATACATATTTCAATCATTAAATATTTCCGTAAAATATTAGAAAAATTTTTAAAATTATTAGCTCGATTAAAAAAAAAAAAATATATATATATATATATATAAGTGTAAATGTTATTTTACTATACGTGAACTCATGTCATTCATTAACTTTTCAATAAAATATATTTAAATTTTTTTGATAATAATAATAATAAACAATGTCACGATTGAAGATCGTGATGGGCGTAGGTACGATATTCGTATAAAGTATAGTGAATAAAAAGGTACTTACATTGATCAAGGACCGATCCTATGACCTGGGCTCACGTGACCAAATGCTCCGTTTATTCTATTTTATTTTTAATTCGCGCCCACACAATATTGTTGAAGACAATATTGATAAAACCCAAAACGATTTCCAATTTATTATGTGACTGATCTAATTTTACAATCAAACATCGAGCGGTAAACGTAAGATTGTGTACCCCCTTCTGTGAACTATCGGTCTGAGCGGCTAGACAGGTAGTAAAATAAGAGATAAAGGAAGGTGGGTTGCCGAAAAGCCTCGTGAAGCTAGTATCTCATTGTTAAAGTAAAATTGTCTGTTAAATAATGTTTTCAAATGTTTTATGTTAACGAGTATTTATTTATTAAATGACTCAATATTCTCAAAATACAAAAGGGTTACAAATGGCAATATTTAGAATAGTAAATATAAAAGCAAATGTTTCATGCATGTGGGTTACAATTATTTCAGAGTATATAAAAATAAAAATACCAAACAATGGTTGCAATATTTAAAAACTTACCCTAAACAGGTTTTGGTGAGGTGTCAAGACTGTCAGCAGTTACACAGGACACTTATTCACGACGCGTTCTTGCATTCAATTAATGTGATTTTAAATTTATCGAATTATTTATTTATTTAGTCTACTTGTTGTATAAGCTTCAATGGTTATGCGTTTTTAAATCTCTGTAGGTTAAATGAAAATGAAGGTCTTCGCGCTTTTTGCGGTAAAATAATTTCAATGTATTCAAATTCTTCGCGTCTTCGCGGTAATATAAATTTATAAAATCTTCGCGTATTTTCGCGGTAAAAATATTTCTAAATATTATTCAAATTCTTCGCCTTTTCGCGGCAAAATATTATTCAAAATCTTCGCATTTATCGCGGTAAAATATTCTTTGATTCTTCACGTTTCTCGTGGTATATTTCAATATAAAAATAATAAAATGAATGAAATTAAATGGATTATAATAAGATGAAGATAATCAACGCTGTACCGGTGCTAAACGGTTGATATTAGTTCACGACTTACAACGATCAAGGACCAATCGTACGATCTGGGCTCACGTGATCGGATGCTATACGCTAATATCGCGTTGATTATGCTTCTGAAGCTAGTAGAAAATAATATACCGATTATACGAGTGCTTACGACGATCAAGGACCGATCCAATGATCTGGGCTCACGTGACCGAATGCTCAATCGGGATATCAATCCTCTAGCCACGAACACCGTCAAGTGTCCGGAGTTCGGTAAGGTTCAGAGTTTGATTCCCAAAAGAACTGATGAGCTAAAGTCCATGGTCTTTTTATATGATCCTCACGTATGAAAAGTGGTGGTAACCAGTTTCCCATATGAGAGGACGCGGACTCGCTCGAAAGTTCTAGGCCCATGCACACGTGTGATCCCTGGGAAACAGATTTTGACTATTAAGTAGGCTGGCGACACTGTGTCGCTGAGCATGCCCGTGTAGGAAACCATAAATTTGGAGGTTTCCATTAGCTTTCTCTAATTTCCAAGAATCACATGCAGGTGCGCATCAGTTGGGTGGTCTATAATTTTAAGATGAAAAATCAAAGATTACCACCGCTTCTATGCTTAGATTAGTTAAATGGGAACGGATACATACATTTTAAAAGTACGTTAAGTAAAAATGATGAAATTTCCAGAAAGAGAAGATATAAAATACGCATGGTCTATTAGTACAATGCGACTTAATTGTAAAGCGTTAACAATGCTCAAATAGGTATTTTTGTCCGGTACGACTTTCTGGCGTCAGTAAGTCGGCGTCATAAAAAAAAAAGGTCTAAGTGCATGAGGTTTTTGGGTTCTCACGTATAGGGTGAACCGTTATGCGATCTACACTACTGATGTTCACTCTGTTAATTATTATATATGAAAAAAAACAGGACTGAAGTTCTATTCGGAACGCATCGTTTTGTGTTGCCGCCTGTGTCTCACTGTTTCTGACTATGTCGCCATAGTTCTTGAGAAAAATAGGTTTCTCATGTACTTTTTTTTCTCAAGAGAGAAAAATAATATATATATATAAAAAAAAAATTCTTTTATATTTTTACGACTTGTAAGGATACGAGTTGAACGTATCAGCCGTGACAACAACATTAATTATTCATTCAAAAACGTACTTACGATTTATAGAACAAACTTTTTTTCCCAGCACGTACAAACCTGGTGTTTTTTGTGAATTAATACGTTATAAGGAAAGACGATTTTTTGTCCAACTTTCTAAAAAGCATACACCCTCATATAACACTTATGAGTGTGAGAGAGAAAAATTTTAAAAACTATCGGAATTGTGACGTCAGAGGCGTTGATTGTGGTCAGTTAGGTTACCATGTGCATGAACACACCGCTTTGTATTCATTTTATAAGAAATGTAATTAAATAATGATTCACGTCCATCATATAAAAAAAGTGATCACTGACATATTTAATCATCACATTGATCAGTTCTGACGATAGTCATCACTTTAATTAATATAAAATTGATGCACAAAAATTATACGCGGAAAAAGTTCAAAAAACAAGTGAACTAGTTAAAAAAATAAAAAATTTATTTAGATTATGTTTTATCACAAATATTTTTAATACGATAATTTTGAAAAAATTTTATTAGAAAATTTGTATCAGACAATATTATTTCCAATTCAACAATTAAAAATTAAAAATTTATTAATAAAAAAAAATTCGGATATAAATAAACTCCGCCATCTGACGGTGAAACATTGAAGTAATAATCAATAAATCTAATCGTTAGTGGTAGTAAAACCAAATCCATCAAAATATATACTTAACTTTAGGTTACAAATTCTGGTAGTCAACAAGTTGGCGTTGGCATAAATGACTGAAAGTTGATCGTTGTATGTAAGTTAACGTTAAAATTGTCATCAACTTATTCCATTCAGCATGGTGGGAGCATTAGATTGATGACAACTTATCATCAATTTTGACTACCAGAATGTATTAAAATTATTTGATAGTTCAGTTAAAATTAATAATTAATCATAAAATCGTAAAAACTTATTTTCTAGGTTATAAAAAAATGTTAAAAATTATTTGATAACTTTAGAAAAAAGTAATCGTAAGAAAAAAAAAGTTGAGTTGCATCAAAATCAATTTTATTAATTATTTTTAAATACCAATTCGTACATTTTCCAAAAGCATTCAAATAATTATTTGTTTCCAAACCTGAGAAATTTAAAATCAATACATGTAATCGTTAATGGTGGCGGTTAATTCAATCTATCAACTGGTTGCCATCAAAGTGTGATAACAAGTTATTTTCGTAGGTTGATGTCAACTTATGATCAGTTTTGTCTGCCAGGATGCATTTAAATTATTTGATAATTCAATTAAAATAATAATTAATTCTAAGTAGGGCAAGAAGGTTCGTAGGGAAGGGACAATACTAATACATATAAAATAAAAAGAGTAAATACGTGTGAACTCAAATATTAAATTATTAGCAATGTTTAGGTTTAGTAGCAACTAAGTTTAGAACTGTCAGAATAAAAAAAGTATTAAAACTGACAAATAATGAATTGATATAATGAGAGTGTACTCAATGCATTTAATTGTCAGTTGTGTGTGTGTACATGTTTGTGTACACATGGAGAAATGCAGAAAAAAATTATTCTAAAAATTTCGATTTCTTTTTTTCTTTAATTTAAAAAAAAAAAATTCTTATTCATTTCTAGGCGTTTCAGACAAAAATGTGGCGATTTTTAGAAAAAAATTTTGTTATATGCCCGCACGGCATCCAAATTACGATTCGGGAGCCATAAGAACATATAAAAATTTTGAAAAAAATTTTAAATTCCCGCTAAATAAAAATGAAAACTGAACAATGAAAACTGAAAAATGAAAACATATGACTGTATGCAGGGGTGGGGTGGGCAGGGGAAAGAGGAGGAGGGGGTGGATCCCTAGGGGTAAAGTGGATCCCAAGAAAAATATTTTTTCTTAATGCTAAACAGTCTGTGCGTGCGTGTGCACACGCGCATGTGTGCATGTGCGTGCGAGTGTATGTGTGTGTGTGTGTGTGGGTATGTGTGTGGGTGGGTGTGAGTGTGTGTGTGTTAACATTTTATTTTTTACATATATCTTTTAAAAGGCTGTATCGATTGATTTCGAAAACTAAAATAAATTAAAGACAAATTACAAAATTTAAGACGAATTCGAACACACATTTCAAGACAAAATTTAAAGACAAATTTGCAAACGAATTTGGAGACAAATTCGAACACACATTAAGACCAAATTGAAGACAAATTTAAAGATAAAATTTAAGACAAATTTAATGACAAAATGTAAGATAAATTACAAATAATATATTTTTTTTTAATTTTTCAGTTGTTATAAAATCGAAAATTTTAAAGAAACAAAAATAAAAAGCAATACCAAGTATCAATTCCTCGATCAAAACGAAAATTTTGAAAAAAAATAATGAATTGATATTTCTTAGGATTTTTTTTTCTATTGATAATTTACATTTTTTTCATCGTTTTCGTCTTAAATCCATTATAATATATTTATTATTTGGAAAAAATGAATAGTTTATTTTGAGCTTTCGGAGCTTTGTTAGTTAATGAAACATAATTTTTTAAATTTCCAATCTGCTATTACTCTTGAATGAATTGATAAGTTTACATGCGGTTAACAGCAATCGATGCATTTTTTAATTGCAATCACGAATTTTCCAACCCAAATTGATCACATAGAAAACTCAGAAGTTTTTTCTTAAATCAATTTTTTCGATTTTTCTCGTCACAACTGATGTCAATTTTGACCGGATCTGCAGCGATCGACGGAGGTTTTCGATATTAAGAGCTGATTGGTTCTCGGCATCGATCGGCAGATCCATTCAAAAGTTATTAAAAAAATTCGTGATTTAAAAAATTTGTTAACTTTCAGCTGAGTAAATTGAAAATTTTCGTAAATTCAGGAAGTTATTGATTTTACCTCGTTTTTCCAAAATGGAGTTTTCATCAGATCTCGACATTCTGATGCCCAAGAAATCCTCCTTGACTATTTTAACGAAGTTAACTGTGTTTGTGTGTGTTTTGTGTGCAGATGTATGCAAATCTTTTCTAACTTTTGAATGAACGGCTTCGCCAAATCGAACCAAACTAGTAGCATTCTAAAGAGTTTCATTAAACTTTGATTTTCTGACTATTTCAAACCGATCCAGAACAGAAGATTCCGAAAAAATTGAAAAAAACTATGAAAAATTATTTTTTCAAATAGGGTTTTTTGAAATAACTTCTAATCGGCATAACCGATCGACTCCAAAAACTAATAAGCTCTTGACCTTGGAAAAATGCATCAATCGCCACCAGTCTGGTCAAAATCGGTTGTTTTGTTCGAGAAATATTATAGTAAAAAAATCGAAAAGGTGTTTTTTTGTAATAACTCTAAAATGTTTTATCAGATCAATTTTTTCTGTTCTAAATATTGTTATAAAGCTTGAAAAACTACATCAATCGCCTTTAACCGCGCAAAAATCGGTTGATTCATTCAAAAGTTATATCAGTTTAAAAATTAAAACAATGTATTTCATCAAACTTTTATAAGACTTTTGACCTCAAAGAGTTCAAAAGCATGAAACAGCCACTTTTCGAGCTCGGAGAGCTCAAAATAACAAAGAACTTATATTTTTGAACTCGAAAAGCTTAAAAACGTTGTATTGAGTGGAATATTGAGTGCAAAAGCATACCCTGGTAGGGAGGGTCCATTGGCCGAGGCCTCGGACCAGGAAGCCATCATGCCAGCGTCTCGAGCCTTGGTCAAGCCTTGGCTGAAACATTGGATGAAAATTGATCCAAGCCTTGGATGATACCCATGTCTCAAGCCTTGGGGAACAAAATATCGAGCCTCGGCCAAACCTCGGGAAGCAAAAAATCTAAGGCTCACCTAATGCTCGATCTAAAATATTATTGGAGTGTAATTAATTGCATTGGAGTGTAATTAACTAATTACTGAATTAATGGGAAATAACAAATAAAATTATTTGGGGGCTACCGGGGTTCGAACTGCGATCCTTCTGATTACTAGGCCAGGACGCTATCCACTGTGCTAAATCTAATGTCCAGATAATCATGATTTTTTAGCTTGTTAAATTATTTGAATACAATTCAATTCAGAAACATTAGATTGTAATGATGAGATGAAATGTAGTTTTATTTAATAACCTTAAAATTGTCTAATGAGTAATGACATACATTTATTAATTTGTAATTTTATGATTTGATATAAATGAATAACTTAAGAATAAGATCCATTAGCACTACTAGGGAAGGGGTGGGGGGGCAAAAGGGGGTAGAGTACGCAAAACGGAGTACCCCCAAAAAATAAAACATTATTTTTTTCTTATAATTGCTATAAATCCGATATATTTGCGCATTTTTAGCCTTACGCATGACACCTGGGACAAAATGGAGCAGCCGAAAACTGTAAAAAAACGATTCTGTCTTATTTTTATCGTCAAATTAAAACAAATTTATTATATTTATCCATTTTTCAGCTGATTTTCTATATCTGGGGCAAATTTGACCACTAAAAATGTTTGAAAATAATATTATATTTTTTAATTAATAAAATTTCTTAAATAATGCAAAATAGCATGTAATTTAAAAAATAAAAAAATACGTTTCTTGGTATAAAAATAATGAGAAATAACAAATATAGAATTATTTTTTTTTATTAAATAACAATTAGTAAGTAAGCTAATTAAGGGGGAACGATTTATTAACCCAATGATGTGAAATGTAATTTTTCTTTATGTATATTACATATAAAAAATTTGAATTTAATGAAATTCGATCAACTTTCAGAATTTTTTTCCAACTTTTTCAAAGGGTACCCCATTTTCCCCTCCAAAAATAAAAATTTCTTGTTAACTAAAACTTTGTACATAGCAATAACTCATTAAATAAAAATTATTGATATTAATCGTATACTCGGTCTAGACTTGGGCTAATAGTTAGCTGCCGAGACTTGGCTTAACGTAATTAAACCATTGGGCTAAGCCCTGGCCGAGGCTTAAGCCAATAGTCAGCTGCCGAAGTTTGGCAAGTGATAACAGGACCAAGGCTCGGCCTATAGTCAGCCTTGGCGAATCTTACCAGGGTAGAATTAGTGGGTAGTTTTAGGAATGGCCTATAAGGTCAACCGCTTTTCAAATTTTTTTCAATCTTTTTTGATCAGTATTTTCAATCAGGACAGGGTGGGGGCGTTAGATGTTGAAAAATTTCTATCTTTTAATCAATAGCTCCAATAACTTAGAAACTAATCCAAAATGTATTTTTTTATATCTTTAAATTTATTAAGAACGAGTTTTATGACATTTCACCCCCAAAAGCAGTGTGGGGCTGTTAAATATTCAGAAAATAAAATATGTTTGAACTATAGCTCACACAAGTTTTAAACTCAGTAAGAATATGTTTTTAATTATGTGTACTCGACCGGTTTTCATAAAATTACACTGGCGGACGGCAGTGCAGGGACGTTAAATTAAAAAAAATTTTAACTTTTAATCTATGTGTAGATCATATTTTTTTTCGTCATATTTAAATTAATCAATAACAAATTTTACCAAATCTTTTCTCCCGAAGGATATTACGGAGGCGTTAAATTTTATAAAAATTTGTCATTTTCAAATTACACCTTCTAACGATCCAAAACTTAGTAGGGGGATTTTCGGGCCATAATCAATTAAAATCACATTTTTAAATTTGAATCCCAAAAGGACAATTGCAGAGGCGTTAAATATTTAATAGTATATTCCAAAGTAAGGACACTAAGGTAACCGTCATGTGGTGGGGGCAATATTTTTAGCACGAGTCATAGGGGCACATCACGGGCTAAAGGCAAGTGCTAAAATAATTGTCCTTGCCGTATAACGACTACCTAAGTGTACTACTATGAGCCGTATTTTATTCAACAGATGCTCGATTTTCGTGATTTCTTATAATTTGCATAGTAAAGACTTTGGCTGTTTATCAACACGGCACAAACGATATTGTCCGTTCAACAAATTTTTGGTTAAAAATCTTGAAGGACTTAACCCGCTCGTATGATAATAGAAGAGCGCATTCAGCTAACCAGTTTCGATTTGACGCGTGTGAATTCAAAGTAGATCCTAAATCCCTTATAAAGGTGCCATTATAGCACGCTGGTAGAAAACGATGAGATTTACTTCGATTTTTTAGAATAAATTGAATGCCGGTCGATAAACAGCCACTTAGGGTTTGCTTCGCAAGCATGATAAAGCGCGACTATCGGGTATAAGTTTAATAAATGAATATATTTTCATTAACCAAATTTATTTTCACCGTAGTATAATGATTAAATCGTAAGTTATTAACAAGAACATATTTTGAGTAATTTGTTTAACATTTTAGGAATTACACAAAAATCTTATTGTAAAAAAAAATATTGACGCCCAAAAATCATTTGTTTCATTATCAATAGATGACTCATGAATAATTTAAAAACTGCTTTCTGTTGAAAGTAATTTTTTTTATCATCTATTTATAAGAAACGTAAAAAAAGCATATTTAAACTATTTTAAAAATTGGGTACGCAACTTTTTTAAATATATATTTTTTAAATTATTTATTCATTAAGGGATTCATTTATTAATATTTTGCGGAATACCTTGCTTGATACCTTTCTGAATATCTTGCTGAAATAGACACTGTGTTCAAAAAAATTGTGTCAATTTATGACAATTTAACACTAGTTCTATTCAATGTGGTTCAATTTATTTAAAGTTATAACAACAACGTGCAGCTTTGCATTTAATTTGTATATCTTTGATTGTGTTGGATTGTACGTATATTTTTCACTTGTTTTTTGCTGTCATTATGTGAATATTTGTTTTTGAAGACTGACAGTTTTCCGATTCAGATTTTCTCTAATATTCTATACCGTTAACTTAGTTAACATTTTCGTTTAATCAGTAGTTGCTTTATTTTTGTTCCTAATTTGATTCATGATGTTTTAATTTTTGTTTCAATATTATGGTTTTTTCAATTCATATTGATCAATATGAATCCCAATCATGACGCGGAATTTTTAGAAGTATGGAAACGAACCCGACAGAGACTCCCTGAACTCGGAATATTTCAGACACGGAATTTTATGCAATACATTTTTTAAGAAAAATTTATAATTAATTAATATAATGATAATTAATTATAATTATTAATATTATATTAATATTATTATTATTATTATCAATATTATTATATATTATTATTATTATTGTTATTAATATTATATTAATTATTATTATTAATATTATTATATTATAATATTATAATTATTAATATAATTTATAATTAATTCATATATATTTTTAAGTTCCCGCTAAGAAAATAAAAAATTTTCGAAAATCGGAAAGTTATTAATTTTACAATATTTTGGAAAAATAGGGGTTTCATCAGATCTAGACGTTTTAAGGTCGCAGGAAGCTTCCTTCTACCTCTGCGATGTTTTCACTATGCCTGTATGTCTGTGTGTGTGTGTGTGTGTGAGTTTGTACGTATGTACGTATGTATATAACCCTCTTATAACTTTTGAACAGCTTGACTGATTTCGGCGCGGTTGCCGCCATTCGAAAGGGCTTGACCGAGCTTAGATTTTAAATACAATTTGGACTGATTCGAGCCGGTAGAGTTCAAAGCGGTGGTTTTCTTGGCATAACTTCTAAACGGCTTGATCAACTCCGAAAACTAATCAGCTCTTAACCTCGAAAAACAACGTCGATCACCACTATTCCGGTCAAAATCGGTTGATGCATTCGAAAGATATCGTGAACGAAAGAAAACCAAAAAAAAAAATGTTTTTTTCGGAATTACTCCAAATTTCCTAGTTTGATCAATTCGAACTTAGATTCTTTATGGGGCTTAAAGAACTGCATTGAATGCTGCCAACCGCATAAAAATCGATTCATTCATTCAAAAATTATTGCGGTTTGACAATTCAAAAAAAAGGTTTCTATGAGTTTTCTATCAAACTTTTGAGCTCGAAGAGCTCAAAAGTATAGAAAACCTATCTCTTTGAGCTCGGAGAACTCAAAATAACACATACGTTGTATTTTTGAGCTTGAAGAGCTCAAAAACGTCATATAAGTGCAATTTTAAGCGCCTGGGTATGGAATTAGCGGGACGTAGCAGGGATGGCCTTTAGGGTTAACTGTTTTCCTAATTTTTTTTTTTCAAGTTTACATTTATTTTGAAACAAATGCGAAATTCATGTACTTATATTTCATACTTGCTCCTATCTTCTATTCCATTCAATTTCAATATTCTTTAGGATTGCTATATTCATGTTCACTGCTTATTGTGTTGTTCTGTTCTCCGCACGGTGTCTATCGACAGTATTGAACGTCATTTTGATACGATCAAACATCAAAGAGCAGTTGAACTTCGTAACAGCCCAGAAGGTCCGTCTGAAGAATCTTGGCAGTCCTATTCTGATCGTGAAAATCCATTCTTCAAAGAACTCACGGAGTTCTTCATGGCCACCGACATTCCAATTGACAAACTCAACAATCCAGCTTTTGTCCAATTTATGAAACGGTATGTTCGCCGTCCTCTTTTCGACGCTCGAACGCTCTGCACAATTTACATTTCGAAAGTGCACAACCGCATTGTCGAACAAATCCGGGATGAAGTAGATGACAGTCTACTGTACGTTTCCATCGACGAAACGACAGATGCACAGATGCGATGTGTCTTTCATGCGATTGTTTTGCCGCTGTATTTACATGAAACAGGTACACCGCGATTACTGAATAAAGATTGTTATCAGGTCGGTAATGGTAAAAATGTGGTTGAGTTCTTGAACAATAGTTTGAGAATTTTGTGGCCGAATGGAATTCAGTACAATAAAGTACTTCTTTTCGTCAGAACCTTATATGGTGCGGGCTAGAAATTTGTTACAAACTACGTATCCGAAGCTTAAGCATGTAACATGTCTTGCACACGGGCTGCATCGGGTTGCTGAAACTGTGCGCAAGTGTTTCCCTGATGCTAATAGTATCATCGCAAATACGAAATCAGCGTTCAGTAAATCGCAATTAAGGGTTCAATTGTTCAATCAAATGTGTCCACAAGTGCCGTTACTTTCAGCTCCGATCATTACTCGTTGAAGTACGTGGTTGAAAGCGGCTTCTTATTACCACAATTACTACAATGCCATGAGAGGGGTAATAGCAGCTCTTCAACCGGACTTTCAAGCTTTACGCAATGTACAAGATTATTTTGAGAGAATCGCAAATCATCGTGACTTTACCAACATCCATACAAATTACTTGATCATTGCCAGTTCCATCGTCAGGTTCGAAGCACAAGGTCTTGATTTACACACATCCTGCCGAATTGTATGTGACGCAGCTAACAATTTGTTAGGGAATCAAGCTGTTTCAAATCGTGTAAAACAGAAATTACTCGACGTTTTGAGAAATAATACCGATTTTTACAGTGCGAGTTTTGTAGCTGAAGCATGTTTAGTAAACAACAACTTCCAGATCCTTCCGCAAGGTTGGAACGCGAACGACGTGAGACATATGACATTTGCGCCACTCACATTATGTGATGTTGAACGCTCGTTCAATCATTATAAGAATATTTTCCGCCCAAATCGAAGAAGTTTCACGTGTAAATATTTGGAAAAATGTGTCTCTGTTCATTATAATAAGACCTTAAACTGCGTTGAAAGTCTTTCTCATTGCCAGTAAGACTGTGAGAGAGCCACGAGTAAGACCACGATCAAAATCACAAGCGAGACCATTAGCAAGGCCATGAGCAAAACCACGAGCTAAACTGTCACTGAAACCGAGAGTAAGACAACAAACGAATCTCCCAGCGGGATCAGAAGCTAGATTGTTAGCGAGTTCATGATCAAGACCACGAGCTAGACTGTCAGCTAGACCACGAGCAAGAATATAAGCAAACCAAAAGTGAGCCCACCTAATAGAACATTTTGGGAGCAATTCCTTTAAATTTTGATGAGTCTATTCACAGTAAAAAATATTGTGTATCTGTGTTAAAATCGGTCCGTGTTAAATTTTTAATGTTGATTATTTTGTATCAAATCAACACAATTTTCTATGTTACTTTAAAATTTTTAATCGATTCAGTATTCAACACTTTCAAAGTGTGACCTAGTTCGAAAATCAATATTGTCAACATTTATTAAGTGTTACTTTAAAATCAATACAAAAAAAGTGTTGAAGCGACAGTTGAATTGTTTTAAAAAAAATGTCTTCCTTTTATTTACGCGGGAAGCACCATTAAGCATTAGTTCTGCTTGGTTAGTTATTATTTTTGATTTTATTTATTTTCAATTGGACATAAAATAACTAAGTTGACAAAGTTTATGATTCGTATAGTTCAAAAAAAAAAAATATTTATAAAATTGTCTCTGTTGTTTTTTTACTTTTCTACATGCGCGTATTTTGATTTTGTTTTTTTTTTATAATTAACTTGTTGATAAAAAAAAATAGAAAATTGTTAACTGTCTGCTAACTTTAGGATCATATTAACTATCACAAAATGTTTTAATGTTGAATAATAACACTTTTGATTACCTAAAAATAATTCATGGTACGAAAATAAAATGTACAAGTTAACCTTTTTTAGGTAGATTTCTTTAGAAATCGGCCTATTGCAATGTGTCTCATGATTGCATTATCAACGGATTTTGCCATATATCATATTTCACCTAGTAGAGTCAAAAAATATCATCCACTCAAAAGTTTATATATGTCTGTATGTATGTATGTATGTATACATATATATATATTATAACGCTAAAAATTCAAAGTCTATGCAGACGTTAATACGCTAAACTTTGCGCTACAACTTCGTTTAGCCTCCAGTCTCAATACTAACAGGGCGCCAGGTAACTTTTATCATTGGAACCACCAAACCAGTAAATCTCAAGAATTAGATAAATCATTGATTTGTGGAACTATCTCAAAACCATGTATAAATAAAAACTGGATAACTATTGATCATTGATTTGTGAAATCACCACCAAAACCACGCAAACTAAATAAAAAACTATAACTAAAACTTGACAAAATGCTCAGAACTTATAAGCAAAAACAAAACAGAGATTGGAAAAACTAAAAACAGAGTTACGGTATGCCATGATGTCGCTCAGTGTGTAGGTTTATGGAGAGAGGGGGTGTTCCGGGTTACATCATTCCAAATCCATGTAGATTATTAGTGAAATTGCAATTTTTATTAAACAACAATCAACTCAAATCTCTATTTAACAATTAGCAAAATACTGTAGCATCGTACAAATAATTTTTCTTTGTACCAAAATACTGAATCTAATAATAATAAAATGTAGTCTTAACAAAAAGTAAATCGACATCTAAATGATACGTATCAATACATTATAAGTAAATTAATTAATTACTAGAGCTAGATAACAATCAACTCATATTCAGTAAACTAGAACAATAAATTATAAAACCGATATTCTAGAACATTTTCTTTAACAAACTAGTAAAACTAACGTACATGGATCTTATATCGATGTTAATTAGACGACAATTGGTTGAATAATTGAACCTATTTCTTATAATTATTTTATAAAATAATAGTAACAATAAATCGGGAACATGACTCTAACTGTAACAATATTCTCATAATTCTCTCAATCCTTAAATCTATCTTTAATTAAAACAGTAGTATGATATCTCAAGACTCTGACTCAAACTCAATTAATTATTAATAATTATAATAATTAGTTCATACCTGATTACTGATGAATAAAATATCGAGCAACATCTTACACTGTTTTTAAATAATACTTCTGTAACAATAATCTGAATCGGTAGCTTTCTGCAATGCCATGATACTGTAGCGCCATTACTGGTCACGTCTGCTCGCTTCGAGCGACCAGAGCTCGATGCTTACGTCCATACTTTTCGAAGGTCTCCCTTCGACTTCCCTTTTGTCGATCATCAAAATCCAAAACCTCAAACTAAATCTTATCATTATCTATAACTGACCTCTATATTTTGAATCCATGAATCAATTCCCAAACTCTACTATATCGGTAACTGGAGGCTTGTACCTCACCAGACGTACTCACGAAACCTGACTTTGAGTATGAATATCCTTGGTAGTCGCTCTCCTGGAACAGACTTCAGCTGGGATCGTAAAACTTAAACTAAGTGGCCTATGACTTCCTCAGCGGTACAAGTGGTCATTGCTTGTCCTCTGAGGCCTGTCAGACTAAAATAATTAAAAATGACCAAACGGCTTCCACAACAGCAACGGTCACAAAATTACTGTTGAAGCATGCCAAACCAAAACTCAAAACTGGTCCCATACCGTATCCATCAGATTCCTTATATACTGGATCGTTAGCATTTTAGCTAGATCTCTGTAATCTACCAAGAAGTCTCATAAGGATAGAACTAGGTTCTATCATCAGATGATACCGGGTGACTAATGCAAGTACCGCTCCACGATAACACTGACTTCTCCACATACTCAAAATTCCAAAACTGTAAAATAAAACTCAAACTTTATCATTATCTCAAAATTTAAACTCAACCCTTATTCCATATTAAATTCCCATAATTCTGATTTTAATTCTTTACTTTAATTTTCTCTTAACAAAACCCATAACTGTAGCTAAACGTTACTCCATATTTAATTCTTAAACTATAACTTAAATCAAAAATCTGTATCTAAATCGTTAATACCTGTACGCTAAATTCTAAGTCTTGAGTTACCATGCTGGTAACTACAATAAAATCAGTTGGTGCTTGTGACGTTCACTTTGATTTGACCCCTATACGAAAAATAACGTCACAATATATGTATATATACATACAATATAACGCGCCTTGTCATCATGATAGCGCCTGCAATTTTTAACGGATCTTAATGAAATTTTATACACTTATTTATTGGACGATTACCTTGATCAAGTTCGAAGATGAGCCCAATCAGTCGATTATTTTGGAAGATGTAAGTGTTTAAAATTTTCTCTGATTTCCGTAAAAATGAATTTTCTGGCTTTATCCTAGAATAACTTTTGAACCGAAAATGATAACTCAATTTTGTAAAAACTATCTCAAAATTTGAACGATTAGCTTCAATTTTCACTGTAATATTTTATTTTTTGGAACATCTTTTCTGATAATTTAATGATATCGAAATTTTACAAAAAATAAAAAAAGCTTATTTTTGCAGCTCAGTCTTCTAATACTTTCTAGAAAATAAAGCGTAACCTATTTCCTTGAAATTCATGTTTAAGCTTACAAAGTAAGTTCTAATTACACTATTGTAGCTTCATTGTATTTAAATATATAAGAAATCTACCCTTCCATTTCAAATAAGGCCGGATGGCTCTTTTTTTGTGTCAGCATTAAAATTGAAAAAGTGTTGGTTACTTCTCATATTACTCGAATTTCGTGTTGAAGTTTTAACACAAATTTCATGTTGAAAAATAACACAAACATTGTGTGGGCCGTATCTAACACACAGATTGTGTTGATTTTAACTCAATATTTTTTACTGTGTTTTATTAAATTTCTTTGCTAACTTAATTGCGGTGAGATGAGTCACTTCAATTAAGTTAGCATTGAAATTTAATAAAATCACCTCAATCAAGTTTCACGAAACTGCCCTCAAAATGCTTTATCAGATTCCGTGATTGCTGCAGTGAATAGATGAATATTTGATTAATTATATGCAAAAAAAGTACAAAAATTGTTTTTTCTATATCTCAGCGAATTGATGTTCTTTTTCTATATTTCTTGGATTCAATAAATCGATCATGATTATCTAACTACTGGAGCAATTGCGAATTCTTATACAGCATTTTTGGAGCAATTATTACACTTTCTTTGAGTAAATTTCTTTCAATTTCCACGCTAACTTAATAGCGGTATTTGAGCCCCATGGCGCTCAACAGATTATGGCACGCCGTTTTACTATTTAATGGTACCAAATAAATTATAGTACAATTTAATTGTCATGAAAAAAATTGAAATAATTTTTATCGAGGCAGAATTGAAATGCGACCCAAACATTAATTTTATGTTCACGCATAATTTTTATTGAAAGTAATTATTATCTACTGATATAATAATAATATGGTGATTTATAATTATGTTCTGACATTATTATTATGTGTACAGATAATTTCAATCAGGATTTATTATTATGTACTGACATAATTATAATGAATTCTATCAAAATTATAGTCTTCATACTAATAATATGTTGAATTCAAACTATACTATCCCATAAAAATAAATGCTAAATTTTTAGTTATTAGAGCTAATAATACCATCATAACGTATTAATTTTTTAGATATTCAGGTATTCTGAATTAAAATTATGTACATAATAAAAATGCGCGAACTAAAATTATATAAAAATTCGGAATTAAAATTATGTGCTCAATAAAAGTGCGAGAATTAAAATTATGTACATAATGAAAATGCTAGAATTAAAATTATATACATAATAGAAAATGCAACAATTATATTTATATGCTATCATAATGTTTATATATCTAATTATTGTTATGTAGTACAATAATTTTTATTACCTTAGTTCTTTCTCTGCCACTGGCTAATTTTTAGTCGGAATTAAATTTATGTGGAAAAATAATAAAAATTCGTCCTTGACAATAAATATCATGTTAGTACATAATAAAAATTTTTTAATTTCAATTATGAATGTACATAATATTATTTTAAATTGGAATTATGAGCCGTAACATAAATTTTTTTCATGAATTTTTTGTCATATCAATGGATAATAAAATTAATCCATTTCATTTTTGTAGGAAAAAAATTGAAATGGTCGAGTTATTATTATGTACTAGGATAATTTTCAATATTTCTATTGTTGAAAAGTTTAGTGAACCGAATAGATATTATGTCTATACATAATTATAATACAATGTTTTACTGTTATGTAACAAGATAATAAAAATGTTTTTTATTATTTCATGGCATAATAATAAATAATTAAATTTCTTACTGAACACAATGATAATTTGGAATATTTTGTATCTCTTACTACGTACTTTGATTTAATTTTATGTCGGGACATAAAGATATATAAATTTTATTGTGTCCCTTTATGAAAAAAAATATAATTTTTTTTATCATTTCAAATTTCAAACATAGAATTATTTATTATTCAGTTCAAAAATTTGTTACCATTAAATAGTAATATGGCATGCTATAACGATTGAACATCGTCTTTTTTTTTTAAATATATATTCATACTGTTTTTAAGCTCAAGATAACTATCAACTTAACACGATTTTAAAGTCCATTGAATTGAAATAGTCAAATGCATTTTCCTCAATTCACAATGCACTATTTAGCTATGTGGAAGGATAAATCTGTGAGCGTCATTGCATTGAAGGACACAAAAAAGCGCTGTAAAAAATTTCTCGACTCTATCCATAAAAAATCCAAAAATAAACCAAAGAAAATGAAAACTTTATTGTTATTGAAATTAGTTGGTCGCGAGAACCTAAAAGACATGTTCTTGAATGGCAAAACGGGGAACGAAGCTATACTGGACAATGTCGTAAAATACATCAAAAGTAATTTTTCTTCTTCATTACTATTATATGGAATATTTACCTAGACCAAGTGTCAAGTATCTTTTAATTTCTTTTTTTTTTTTTTTTTTTTCAGAATATACAGTCACACAAGCTTTCCCGAATGAAACAATATCGAGTACACTCTCATTATATCAATTCATTATTTGTCAGGTTAATTACTTTTTTTATTCTGACAGTTCTGAACTTAGTTGCTACTAAACCTAAACATTGCCAATAACTTAATATTCAAGTTCAGATGTATTTTCTCTTTTTGGGTAGATTTTTTTAAAAATCTAACCATTGTATTTGTCCTTATGGTCGATTTTTCAAGGAATTTTGTCATAAACTATCATAATAAGTTGAGTAGAGTTCAAAAATATCATTCGTTAAAAAATTTATATATATATATATATATATATATATATATATATATATATATATATATATGTAATAGAACGGACTTTTAAGGACACGATTGCATCTACAATTCTTATCCGATCTTAATAAAACTTTATACACTTATTTTATGTGTAATTACCACGGTTGAATTCGAAGATGGGCTGAATCGGTCGATTAGTTTTAGAGTTATGGCTGTTTGAAATTTTAACGAATTTTCGAAAAAATCAATTTTAATCACTTTTAAAGTCCATATAACTTTGAAACTGAAACCCATAGATAATTTCTGTAAAAAGTACTTTAAAGCTTGTCTAATAAGCTTCAATTTGTGACCTTAAACGTTATGTTTTGACTGTTTCTTCCAATAATTTGATAGCCTTGAAAATTTTAATAGAATCAAAAATTGTTGAAAATGTGGTATTCATTCCACATAACTTATGCTTGTCCCATTATAATCCAGTTTCGTCAGTTGTATTTCATTGTGCATAAAATAACCTGTAAATTTCACTGCAATTTTATATTTGAAAAGTATTTCTTTTATTATTTTTGATGTGTTGAATGTACCTCTCATCCCGATGATTATCACTGGACTCGTCATAACGATAGCGCCCACAATTCTTATCGGATCTTAATAAAATTTTTCACACTTATTCTATAGGCGATTACCTTGATCAAGTTCAACGATAGGCTGAATCGTTCGAATAGTTTTTAAATTATGGCTGTTTGAAATATTCATAATTTTTCGTAAAAATCAGTTTTTACTCACTGTTAAAGATTATATAACTTAAAAACTAACATTCATAGACCATTTCCGTAAAAAATTTCTGAAAGCTTGTCTAATAATCTTCAATTTATGACCTTAAGCTTCATGTTTTGACTATTTCTTCCAATAATTTGATAGCCTTGAAAATTTCAATGCAATCAAAAAATGTTGAAAATATGGTTTTCATACTACATAACTTATGCATTTCCCATTATAATACGATTTTGTCATTTGTATTTCATTGTGAACAAAATAACCTGTAAATTTCACAGCTATGTTATAATTTATAAGTATTTCTCTTATTATTTATGGTATTTCAATCGTACCTGTACGTCTTATAATTATAAGTGGTCTTGCCATTGTCACAGCAATTACAATTATGATCTCATACTGTTTTAATTTTCAATACTTTATTTATGTGAAGGTGAGTTTGGTACATTACTTATTTAATGTTATGTCAAATCAACTATCTGAAGTTCTCTATCGAAAATAATCGTTGTCCTTTTTTACCTTTACTCTTAGAAAATGAATTTAATTCCATATTATGACCATACACTAACATATATCACAAGATATGTATGTATAAAACTAACTTTTTATATCGATTAATTGGAAGATGTACCTTCCATTTGGGCTGCCGAATGGCTTTTTTTTACTTGTTTTAAGATTTCCCCTTCCCTAAGAACCTCCTGGCCCTAATTATATTTTAATTTCATAGGTTAATTTTAATACTGCGCAGTAAAAAGTTCCAGAAAATTTATTTTTAGACTCATGACTCATTTATCTGCAGAAAAAAACTCGTTTACTTTGTTTGATTTTCAAACTGAGTAGTAGGTGACATTACAGCATTTGTTACGCTATCTAGTGTTTTAGGTTATGTCGACACGTTATTCTAGGAGATTTCACTGCTTTTTGTTTGATAATGTTGGTACTTTTGGGGTGACATCTATTTTTTACGGCGTCATTTATTTCGTCACAGATTGTTCTAGAACTTTTTACTGCGCAAATGATGAGTCATCTTTCGCCAATAAAAAGAGGCGCGTGAGACCATACTCCAAAAAAAAAAAGTACGAGTCTCTGAATGAAGTACGAATCTCAGCTCAAATATTCTCTGACATTCACTGTGTGTTAAAGTTCTTTGTGAAGTTCTCTGTAAAGTTTTCAACGGTTTTTTGAATAATTTTTTTTATAAAAAATTATAAACAATTTTTAGTTTAAGTGAAGTACATAGACATTATTTTTAGTGTAACTGACACTTATTAGTTTCAATTTTTATGCAACTGACACATCCAAATTTTAATTTTTGTGCAACTGACACTTATTAAATAGTTTTTTTTAGTGCAAAAGACACATTTTTTTTGTGAACTATTGATAAAAAAACATTATTCAAAATGGTGCGTTTAGTTGATGCACTTCACGGTTTGGTGAATTCTGTTTGAATGATTTACAGTTAGAGTCAGTACATAAAGAACATTGCCAGAGGTGCTATCAGGTGTGTGCTGAGACAATTGAATATTTCGAGAATATTTTGGCAGATTCACAATCAAGTGTTCAAATTAAAAGAAGCGTTCAAGCAAGTATAGTGCTTTTGTGCTGCTATGGCGATCAATCCGCTTAACTCAGCGGCTCGGCTACAGGTGGTGATTTAAAAATGCGTCATCGACTCATCAAGTGGCAAGATCTGGATAACACTTTCTTTAACAACATTTGAACTGGATGTGTTACAAATCCGACGTTGAATTTGAATGTAAATTTAGAAATAAAAAAATTAATGACGTTGTTGATGAAACCAAATCTTTCAACACCACAAGCCTTGAAATTACGCCCACAACATCTCGCTGATTGGTATGCTGACTATGTCAACGAGAACTTATTAAAAAAGGTTGGAGTTCAATGAAAAGGACTCGGGGTGGAGATTACTTGAGATTCATAGCTTGGTCATCACAATGTCCAGATATGTGCCTCTACACGCTGGAGCATCAACTTTTGTTAGACTGCCCAAAGATATCCAGATGAAACGTGCAGTCTTAAACATCGAGAACCACGACGAGTACTGTTTTCTCTGGTGTGTTGTGGCAGCAACACACGAAGCTCACACTGGACATCCGGAGAGGACAACGTCGTACCCTCATCACAGAAGCGTACTTCAGTATGAAGGTATTGATTTTCCAATTACCCCGAAAGATATTCCGAAATTTAAAACTATGAATAATTTTTCCATCAATGTATACGGGATTAAGTCAGAATGTATCGGTTTCGGGAATCAAAAAAGTACCGTTATACCATTATATTTAAGTAAAAATTATAAGTCTGATGTAAGAAAAACTAATCTTTTAATGCTGCAGGCGAACGTAAATTCGAATATGTCTATTGAGAATGTTTTGAAAATTATAAGCCTGTTTATCATTTTGCCTTAATTAAAAATCTATCGCGGTTAGTAAAAAATCAAATTTCTAAGGCACATCGTAAATTATATTTCTGTGATAGATGTTGAAGTCACTTTAAAACAGAAACATCTATCAATAATCACAATGATGACTGTTTCAAATTAAATAAAGTCTGTATGAAATTTCCTACTAATGAAAACGAAATATTAAAATTTAAAAATAATCGTTATAAAGACTCGGTACCGTTTGTTGTCTACGCAGACTTAGAGTGTACACCAGAGCCTCAGGAGAACAATGATATTCAAAAACACACAGTATTGCACACAGCATTGCATTTTATCGTCACTGTAATTATGACAATAATTAGTCAAAATTTGAAATTAATCGATCATCTGATTGCGTAAAGTGGTTGATCGATAAACTTGAAAATTTTGCATTTGAAGTTAAGCAGTATTGAAAAAATCTTATACCTATGAAACCACTTGATAAACAGCAACAAAAGAATCACGATCAGTCAACTGTTTGTCATATTCGCGAAAAAAAATAGCCTCTGATAAAGAGAAATGCTATGATCATTGCCATTTTACGGATAACTATCGCGGACCTGCACAAATCTCATGCAATTTAAATTATCTGAAATTTCATGTAATACCGGTAGTATTTCATAATTTATCTGGATATAATTCTTATTTTTTAATTAAATCACTAGCAACAGTTTTTGAAGGTAAAATTACATTATTGCCAATTAATAAAGAGCGATATATCTCATTTACAAAGTCTATTGATAATATATCTGTGTCTTTACGCTTTATAGATTCATTTAGATTCATGGCATCAAATTTAGAAAAATTAGCATCCTATCTTAGTGATGACAATAAACAAATCACAAAACTTCATTACCCAGATCTGGAAAAATTTCAATTAGTTACTCGCAAGGACGTATTCCCGTATGAATACATTACAAACATTGATAAGCTTAATGACAAACAGTTGCCTGATCAAAACTCATTTTTTTTCAAAATTATCGAATACTGGTATATCTGACGATAATTATTCATTTGCTGAACTTGTCTGAAATAAATTTAACATCAGTACATTAGGCGAGTACTCTGATCTGTATCTTAAGATTGATGTACTACTCTTGGCCGATGTATTTAAAAATTTCAGACAAAGTTGTCTAAATAATCGTAACTTGATCCGCTGCACTATTATACAGCGCCCGGATTAGCTTTTGATGCAATGCTGAAATACACCAATGTAGAACTGGAACTGTTGACTGTCAAACAGAATTTCACAAACCAACAATCTAAGTTGATATACACGGACTCTGACAGTTTAATTTACCACTTTACAGTACAAGACATCTATGAAATCATGAAATGTGATATTTCAAAATTTGATACATCGGACTACCTTCCTCAAAATTCGTACAATATGCCGATCGCAAACAAAAAGGTCCCAGGTCTGATGAAAGATGAGAATAATGGGGAAATTATGACTCATTTCGGTGGAATTAGGGCTAAACTATATACTTATAAAATTATGAATGATAACAACTCTAAAAAACGAGCAAAGGAAATCAAAGGTCCGACGTTGCGAAATATCACGTTTGATGATTTCGAGAGATGTCTTCACGATCACATTATCTTGACAAAAAACAGTTCTTAATCAACAGTTCAAAACATGACGTGACGACAGTAGCACAGCACAAAATTGCCTTAAGCTGGACAGATGACAAACGACAACTTTTGTACACTTCAACTGACACATTGCCATGGGGATTCAAATCAAATGATGATGATAGAGACGAAAATATTACAGCTGTTAAAAGAAAGAAAGCTTTTGTAACAAAAAATGAAAAATTTTGTAAAAAATTAGTTTTTTAAGCATGTAAAAATTAGTTTTAAGGATATGTGTGTAAATAAATGAATAAAACATTTATATACAAATAAAAAAATTGTTTTTTATTTTACAGATATGTGTATTTTATAAGTTTATTTACAGATCAGATTTTTCAATCCAGCTTGTTGCGAAATTAAACTATATTTAAATTCAAATATAGTTGCACTTCCAGCAGGTAAAGGCAGCACCTACTGGGACCTCGTCTATAAATTCGAACTTGATCATGCGCAGCTCGGTGCATGCGGATCTACTTTTTCCTGCCTCGTGTCGAGAAGACGGCTGCCATTATCTTTCGCGTATAGACATTCAAGTGATAACACGTGTTACATTAAATTGTATTATTTCGCGCTTATCTCGAGTAATTAATTAAAAATAATTATTAAAATCAATTAAGTAATCAATAAGCTCATCAAAAATATAATTATTTTTGTCATTGTGGGCACCAGAACTCATAAATAAGTCAATAAAAAACTCAAGACTCCCAGTGATCATCGACCACATTTCTCAGAAGGTTATTCGAACGGGAGACATCACATGTGACTTTGTATTTAATAAATAATTATATCCAGTATTCGTAAAAAATATAACGAATTCAATTTATAATTAATTAATTATCATTAGGCTCAATACTTTAATTAAAATCAAAGTAAATTTTCGCTCGGTAGCTTCTGCAATCATGCTACCACGTGCTCAGCGAATAAACTCATTCCAGTGTAATTTATTACGAGATCATACAACAATATTAAATTAAGTGATCAATAATATTATAACTCAATGAACTCAATTATTTACGCATTTTGTAATATTATTAAATAATCATTAAGTGTTCAATTATTAACTTCGCTTGGTAACCTCTGAATTGATGTTACTTATTATCATGACATTTTTAATCAACACAGAGTTCGAATATATTTAAATTAATTATTTCAATTATTTACTCGAGCTCATTTTTATAATTTGCAATCAATTATTTACGGATTCATGAGCTCAGACAACTTAACAGTATTAATAAATTAAATCAACGATCTAATTTTGTAACCCAGTGATATTATGTGCTGTGACAAATAAAAATATTGTTATATTTTTTAATTTGCGTATTTTTCCAACATCCCAACCACCAACCAGTCCTGGCATGTATTTATTTAATTATTATTACAACACAGCTGTTGTGGGAGTTATCGAAGCCGAGCCACTTTACATACAATTAATTTTTGCGTTTTTTTATAATTTTTTCCACTAGATATACATCTGAATATTTGACTTTGCTGAGTACTTCTGCATAAAATCACCATCAATTGGCTTATCCTGATAGTCTACGAGCTTATACGTTGTCGGATTTGTTTTCTGCACTGTCTTAATTGTAAAAATTCTAGTCGTCCAGTTGGGTGTATAACCTTTTTCAAACACATGTTTATACTTGCTGATTCGAACTTTGTCTCCAACATTAAATTCATTTTTTCGTGCTTGTTGCTGAGCTTGAAGAGGTTTGCATATTTTTTCCAGCAGTTCTTTTTCATTAGCAGTAGTTACATCAGCAGGTTCATTTTAATTGTTCGATGTTTGGTATTATTGTAAGCATTTAATAAGTCTTCTAGTATATCAATCCATTTATAGGTACCACGTGCAGAGAATTTACGCCACATTTTATTTTTAAGTTTCCTATTAAATCGTTCACATATGGATGCCTTCAAGTTGCTGAATGTCGAGTACATGTTGATGTTTTAACGTTGCATAAGTTCTTGAAATTCTTTATTGTAAAATTTTTTGCTTTGGTCAACGTGCAGATTTTTTAGAACACGTCCTAGTTGAAATATAGATTTCATTGCACTAGTGACATCACTGCCACTTTTACTCTTAATCGGTACAGTTCAGGCAGACTTTGAAAAAATATTTATGACATTTAGCAGATATTTGTTTACTGTTGCATAAGGAATCATTTCAACTAAGTCAGCCTGCCAAGTTTCATCAAGTGCTCGTATGTCAACATGACGACGTTGATAATTTCTGCGTGCTGGTCTGTGCAGCTCATACGCTATTACTGATTTCTTGTCCTCCATTGTCGACAAAAATTCTAGCCTCCAATTCTTTTATTCGCTGTGTATTAAGTGTACAAAAAAGTTCTACCCGTTTTTTGTCAAAAAAAAATATATTTAAAAATTTTAAATAAAATACAAATTTTAATCAAAATAACCACCATCAGCATCTACTACCCTTTGCCAACGCTCAGGCAACTGATGGATCCCACGGCGATAAAAGGCTTGATCTTTTGTCGAAATGAAATCATCTATTGTTTTTTGCATTTCGTTTTTATTTTGTGTTTGTCAGCCAAGTAATTTTGCAATGAACGGAATAGGTGAAAATCACACGGTGCAAGGTCTGGTGAATACGCCGGGTGCGGTAAAACTTCCCACTGTAAATCATTTATAGTGTGGTGGACGATTGAACTTCTATGAGGCCTGGCGTTATCATGCTGCAGTATCACTGGTCGAGGTTTTTGTCCCGCAAATCGTCTTTTACTGTTGATTTCATCTGCTAATTTTTTTAATTGACAACTGTAGCGTTCTCCAGTAACGGTTTCTCCTGGTTTGAGTAACTCATAATATAGCACGCCCCACTCATCCCACCAAATACAAAGCAATATTTTTTTCCCAAAAACATTACGTTTTGGTGTTGATGTCGTTGGTTGTCCTGGGTCTACCCAATGTTTTCGACGTTTAGGATTCTCATAGTAAACCCACTTTTCGTGGGTTTACTATTATTTCCCATCATGGGAAATTGTCTATCTAGTTTGAATTTGGCAATGTTCCACGATGTCCATTATATTATATGACTTCGATTTCACTTAAAAAATTATGAAGTCGTATTCTATGACAAATACAGGTTCAATTTCATAAATAATATATATATATATATATATATATATATATATATATATATGTATATATATATATATTTATGTATATATATATATATATGTTTTTTTTAACATTTCACCCATAGCTTTCTCAGCTGTGTCTTTACCCAACTTAAGCATTCTGTGCTTCCGTCGGATAGCATCACTAGCTGGAGATTTCTGATGTGAGACATCTCTCCACTTTGAAAGCTTCTCAGTATTCATGTTTATGCGTTAAAAAGTTTACATAATCTCTGATGATCATTTATTAAGTACAACATTATTTATACTAGTGCTGTACAATTTGGCGAACTAAACCGGCCAAAAAGTTCAACCAGGTTAATTAGTTCAGCAGTCAGCTAGCTAATTTAAATTAATCAGTTACCTTAGGAAACCGGTTAATCCGTTAAATTAGTTAAGTGGTTAACCAATTAACCAGTTAACTGGTTAATCGGTCAAACAGTGAAATTGATGTTTTGATATTTACAAGCTAGGAATTATGATAAAATCACGTATCCTAAATGTATGTTGAAAAGGAAAATATTTATCAATTGATTAAATTTACTTAAATTATTAAATTAAAATTTTCTCTTTAGAATATTTTATCACAATGAAAATAATTATATAGTTTTAATAAATTCATTAATCTAAAAGCGGTATTCAAATATTTCAATTTTCTTGTTTTAAACTACGGGCGATTTTTTTAAATAAAAAAATGAACATTACATGTACATATTTGAAGTAGATAGTTCATAATTATTTTTGTTAATATTATAAATCAAAAAAATATGTCATATGTTTGGAATCATTTTACCCCGATTAGTAGTTTTGAAGCTGAATGTAAATACTGTCCAAATCGTTATAATACAAGAAAAACAACTTCAGCATTGCGATACCATCTAAAAAATAAACATGCAGATAAATTAGAATCAAGTAATCAAACTGAACACCTCGACTCCGGTGATTCTGATTCTAGGTATAGTTGTTTACATTGTTTAAATTGAATACGCTAAAATTATTGAAATCAGTTCGGATGATACTTTTCGATTTATCATTTAATATTATTAAAATATTGTGTTAATTATTTGGACATTTATCTCAAGAAGTGGAGACGATTCAAATTCAGATTCTTCTCCGATTCGAAGAAAACAAGCCCGAGTGTCCAAAAAGCCATCTTACAGCAAAAGAACACGCAATTTTTGAATTTTTTGTTATAAATATTTATTTATTTTTGTTCATTTATTTATTTATTATTCGATCATGGAGCAACGCTCCTTGTGATCAAAACCAGAAAAAATACAAAAACATCGGTTTTAAGTACAAAATATAAAACAAATAATGTCAAATAATATTAAAAATAGAATTAATCCTACTCAAAATCCTCAATGGAAACTGACTATAAAGTTTATGTAAGACAAAAATTTTAGAAAGTGAATATTAGTGAATACGTAATTTAATTAATGTTACGTCCAAATTTGGTACGTAATTATTTTTAAATTAGTAAGTATTAGGTCCAAGCCGAAGCCTATAGACCGGGAACTCCAGAGGTTTTTGCTTAAATAATATTGTTGGTGAAGGTTATATTTAAATGATAAATTCTCGGGTTAAAATTTAATGAATATATATTCAAAAAAAAACCTTACAAATGTTATGGTTTGTTACTTAGCTATTACAAAGATTTAATTATTCAAACACAATTTTCAACCACAAAATTTAATGATTCTAATATAAGTTCTAAACGCAAAATTAAACGCCAAACAACACTTAAATAAAATTAATTATTCAAATACAGTTCCAGAAATAAAAATTCGTGACTAGACTATTTTCTAAAGTCTCTTACAAAATTCTAATATTCTGCTGTAAAATTATTCAATATTATTCCTTAACGCTCCTACAATATTTTATCTGAACCTATTTATTTTGCAATATTCATTGACATACCTGGTCACAGTAGTTTCATTGTAACACAAATTAAACGGAGATAACAATGATACAAAATACTTGAACGTTGAATATAGATGGTCACTGACTCTAATTTTAAAATAACTTAAAGTTCTACGTGGAGAAAGCCGGCCACTGAACTTAATTAAACGTTTCCGATCTGCACCCTGGGAGATCCTGGTCAAGAGAGAGAGTTCTCACGACCAATTTTTTGGGTCTCGAATTTCAGGGCGTCCCAATAGTCCTCAATTGGGGGGAAAACCGTGACCAATTAGAGGTCCGGCTCCTGGCCCTTACCCTCACTCCTTGATTTTCCGGAGAGCGTCGCCTGAACTCGCTCTATGATTGGAGCTTCTCTATTATATCTATTGTCTATTCGCATAAGTGTGTGGGCGTGTGTGTGTATGTGCTCACCCACACGCAAGCACATTTACGCGTGGCAAAACACACACACGCACACACAGGCACGAGCATTTCCCTGTCCACGTTTAATTTTTATTGATTATTTTTATTAGTTATTCAAAATTATTATTACTTATTATCGGATATTATCTTTGAATATTATTTATGAGATATTATTTATGAATATTATTTATTATTTATTAATATTATTTACTACTTATCAGACCTGGCCTCTTGCCTAGAACCTTACGTATTTCTTATAGAATATAAAAATATTATTTACTATTTCTTGTTATAATTATTTATTATTGAATGTTGTTTATCAGGCCTGGTGTACCCACCTAGAACCTTTAATTATTTATTATAATTTATAAAATATTATTTATTATTTATCATTGCCTGGCCTCTTGTCTAGAACCTAAAAACACTAGAATGAGTCATTTGTTTAGTAAAAAATTATTTTGTAATGAGTTTAAAAGGTTTTGAATCTTATCGATAATTCATAAACTAAATAAGTTTCTAAATGTTTGTTTGTTTGGGTCTTAAGCCGTTAAAAGCTGTGACGCACGAAGGTATGTTTCTAAATGACCACCGAGGCACTTAACGTATTCTCTCGTTACTCTATTTAAAATTATAACATTAAAAAAAAATTAATTGTTTAAATTTCGCCAGACGTAACATTAATAAATTTTTTTTTTACCGCTAAAATTCATTAAATAAATTAAAGTCTATATTTAATGAGAGTAAAAAAAGAGTATACTTTAAATAAAGTTTACACACTCATTATATTTTTTTAATTCACTAACTTTTAAAAACTTGTCTAGTTTTAATATTTTATAGAATTTTTCACATTAGTTTATATTTGAAATATGAAATTTTCATTTTAATAAAATAAATTTTTTGTAGAATCCGAAATCCGACATGATTACTGCATGATATTTCCAGAAATGATAATCCTCTTGTTTGGTGGGATTCAAAAAAACATCAATTTCCATCACTGGCGAGATTGGCAAAAAAATATTTATGTATGCCCTCATCAAGTACTCCGCCTGAGCGCGTCTTCTCTACGGCAGGAAACATTATTACAGCAAAAAGAAGCTGTCTCTCATCGAATTCAGCTAATTTACTTATATTTTTATATCAGAATCGAACAATAACCGCAAAATATAATAGTTAACTCTTAAGTATAATGACTTAAGAACAACATTTTTTAGCAGTAAGTAATCAATAGAATTGTTACCTGTTGTTAAAGTATTTATCTATAATAAGAAGTTTTAATTTAATAATTTAAGTAAATTTAATCACTTTGTCACGTAACGATTCAAATTATTTAATTTTAGTTAGTTATCAGTTGAATATTTTAATTATATATTTGAATTTGAACCGTTACGCGGGCATTCCGCCATTTCGCCGATGGAGACAGCGGTCCGTGCACGGTGCTAGCGCATGCGCGCTGCGTGATAGTGAGCACATGTGCGAATGAATTTTAATTTATAATTTAAAAATACAAGTAATTGATTTTTGTATAATTTAAGCTTTTATTTATGAATTTGAGACAGTTGGGATGCATAATCCAGCGTAGCATTATGCCCCAACGATTGTTTAATGTATTGTTTTATTGAAACTTGTCATCCGACTAAGGATGTCAGTTTAGTCGAAAAATTGACCGCCGGGTAACGGTAAATCGATACCTCGGCTAAAATTCCGACGTCAAGTTAATAAGTTTTAAATAATTATTATTTCAGTTACCGGGTACAATAAAAATAGGAATAAGTTATATATAAATAGTTCATATATTTAATTAATTAATTATGTATCATTCAGATGTCGAGGAATTGTTTTTATATTTTATATTTTTAATTTAAGTAAGGCCCAGGGCTGACAAAAGTAATTATAATAGAAATTAAGGGCGACGGTGGTGCTACGTGTGCGACGACCAACAGGTGGAGGTTTAGATAATTAATTTAGAAAGATACGGACTAGCATTGTGCATAGACGCGAAAACTGATCCATACTATTGTGTATTAAATATTTAGTTATTGATAAAGTTAAAGATAATTATTCAAGTAGATTCACCGGGTGAATTTAATTGACCTGTTGGGGTCATTCCTCCCACCCACTCCTGGTAGTTGAATATATTTTAATTATTATTATTGAATCGATAAATTATTGTTAGCATTCACATTTATTTACTTAGAGATTTAAGTAACATTAGGATTAATTATTATGATTGGTAATTGGTAGCATTTATTACTTAAAGCTTTTTACTTTAGCCTAACTGTGAAGCAACACCATAAGTTATACGGGATTATAATTTAAGCGGTGACGCTGAACAATATGGGAATATTTTTGTCCGCTGCAGAATATTTTGGGAAATTTTAGTTTATTGTAATATTCCGACAATATAATAAAATTCGCATCTTCAGCTGGCAAGAATATCATAAACTTAAGTGTGCAATTGTTATAAGATTAAGATAAATATTTTGTAAGTGTTGTCGGCTGAGACTTATGGGTTTTTCCAAATCTTCTTTTCACATCCTCAATATTTACGACCTATTTTTTACTGAGAGCAATTAAAGGATTAGGGCCCGTCGTCGGCTGGCCAGCGACCCGGACCCAATATCTCAATAAAATTGTTTGTCTCCTTGTTTTTTTTTTCTCTATCTCTAACTCTTTTGGTACTCAGCTTGCATCCCTATACCTGCACCTAGGTAAGCCCCTATGACTACGACCACTACCTATGTGCAGGCAACTAGATGCACATACTATTTTCTATTTTCTCTATTTTTTTTTGCTACGAAGACTATCCCTCGGTACCCCCCCTCTCTAAAAGAGTGAAGGACCCGAGGGATTATATTTGAAAAAGACAGTTCCTTTCGACCTTTCGACCTATAAGCCTCGCCGGTCAATTCCTCGTCTATTTTCTTAGTTCACGCGTGTAACTTTAATATTAAATAAATCTTTGTTAAACTTGAGCAACGTTCATTTACGTACAGTGACCCCCTACTTCCCAAAGACCTTTAATTCAATTTTTATTTTTTTGAGTCATTGGAGAAAATTTTGAGTAAGTACTTTGAATTTCTTTCACGGCATTTATTTTTCACGTGATAACCTCCCCCGGTAGTTGTTGGTCGCCGCGGTGAGGGAAATTAATTAATTAATAATTGACACTGGATGATATATGACTTGCATTGCTTATAATTATCGTTAATTATCATTATTATTTATTATTGATGGTTGTATTCTGATAATTTCGACGTATATATATGTGTATACACGAGTTGAGTTCAACGTGGTGAAGCGTTGCCGGTATACCTATATATACACCTATAGTATATATAGCTATAGAGCGCATACAGTACTTGAGTAAATTGCTCAAGTACTGACATCATCGCCTGGGTGAGAAAAATTCTCACTCGGAATATTTGTAAGAAAAATATCCAGCATTATTATATGCATTTATTATAATTTATATTTATTAGTATTTAAAACAATTGAGTAACTTTATATACTTCTCATTTTGGTTTATTTACGTACCCCAGCGGTAAAAATTATTAATGAGATTCTTATACTAAAATTATAATTTAACTTTATATTTTATAAATTTATAAATTTGTTTAATACCGAGGAATTTATCATTTTGAGTGTGAGTGAGGATAAATTTCGTGTCTTTCTCCCTCTCACAAGTGCTGAGAGAGTAAATAAAATAAGAGTATTAGTATTATGTATTATATTGGATACATTCGGATGAAATAATTAATTTTTTTTATTTAATATTAAAATTAATATTGTGAATTAAATTGAATTATACTTATTTTGGGTTGAGTTTATGTAATGTTATTTTTTCCATAATCACCGAGTGTTATTATTGTTCTAAATTTACCTGAAATTAAATATTGTGTAAAATATTATTAAATTTTATATTGTTTACAAATTAAATACTCGGAAACCAACAGCTGTCGGGGAAAATTTAATATTTATTTTCCCTGGATCTTTTCCTACTGCTTTATTTCATTTTTCTGACTTTATTTATTATTTATATGTAATTATTTATTATATATTTACTATTTTTCTTTTTTTTATTATTCGTTTTATTTCTTTTAATTGTTTGTCCGCTTTGTCGCGAGTCACTTGCTCGGATTTTCCCTCGCAGATTTTCCCCTGAATTAAATTTTGTCCGTTTTAGGATAAACGGTCTGGCGCCTGCGTGCACTAACCCAGCCTGAGGAGCTGGTCCAGGCACGACATTTAACTATCATTTATAATTTAAATATTATTTAAATTTTTGTATTTTATTTTAATCTGGTCTCGATATTTATTATTTAATATCGTTTATTATTATTTATTATAATTATTATTATAACACGTGGGTGACTGCATACGATATATTGAGCTGTTCCGCGTCTCCGTCGCGGATTTGCAGGATAGATATACGTTATAACTTGATAAATATTTTCTTTTTCAACATACGTTAATGATATGTGATTTTATCGTAATTATGAGCTTGTAAATATCAAAATATCAATTTCACTGTTTGACCGATGAACCAGTAAACTAGTTCATCGTTTAACCAGTTAACTAATTTAACCAATTAACCGGTTAACTGAGTTAACCGATTAATGTAAATTAGCTAGCTGGCTGATGAACTAATTAACCTGGTTAAACTTTCTGGCCGGTTTAGTCGGCCAAATTGTACAGCACTAATTTATACTAATAAAACAGTCACACCCTTTTCTATTTCGTCCACTATTTAGCTCACTGTCTTTGTCAATCTCTACAAAACCATATTTGCCATCATCATTCCAATATCCTGAACACAAGTCTTTGAATAAATTATATGACATGTCAGTATTTACATGATCATCATACATAAGATTTAAGTTCATTTCATCTCGTCGAAAGAGAACTATGAAATCTGCATTGTCACGTATCAGTTGTTTAGGAATACGTGTATAAGTCTTGACAGAGATTTTGTTTTTCACAAGCGACATTATCGAATATCATCAATGAGTTTGGTTTTGCATCTTCAGGTTTCGGTACTTCTTCATGCTCGTCGAATGTAAAAAATTCAATACCTTCTATTGGTTTAAGTAGTGATTCTAAAAATTCATATTTCGGTTGGTTCAGAGATTTTGAGTAGAGATAAATATTATCAAATCTCAAGCAATTGGGATGTATGATGAGTGAGAGCAGAGCATTTGTTTTTTCACAATTTGATGGACCACAAAATATAGCGCGTACACTGTTTGGCAATAAAGCGTCGTGTCTCTTAACTTTTTCACTCCGGTGCCTTGAACAATTTAATCAAAATTTATTACTGGTAACTTGGCCGATTGACTTTTAAGCTCCATGTTGCCAGTTTGCGATCACAACAATAACTCACTCAGTGAGCTATAAGTCCCACGTTTTATATCATTTTAAGTCAGTCATGATGCTGCTACTATGGAGAGTACATGTGTAAAGACCAGTGGTAGAGGTTTTATAAACAGTCTAATGAATAACCTACTAGTTGAACTACACATATCTGGATACCAGTGCTGCGGACCAGGTACCAAGCTAGCCAAAAGATTAGCTCGTGGTACTCGTATAGTCGCGAGAATTTGGCGGCACGTCACGAGGCTGATCAAATACTTGCTGAGAAGGCGTGGCAACGTTATCAAGCAAAAGACGCTGGTATTGGTGAAAAAGCTGCTGCGTGGAGTGTAAATAAAATCATGAAGCTGAAAACAAGATTCGGTACGGGGTTGAAGAAGAGAACAGCTGGCAAAAAAAAGCCTAGTAAGAGGGAGCCTACTAAGAAAAAGACTGGCAAGAGGAAGACTAGCAAGAGAAAGACTAGTGTTATGTCCGACTTTTTGTTTAATCAATATTTGGTTGCGTGGATTAGGCGTTCGGACTAACCAATGCAATTTTCGGCTCAAATATCTTATTCAAGCCTTAATTTATTTATTTTGGGATACATTTCTATGTGGACTTTCTTTTATTTCTAGTTCAATTAAAATAGAGTTATCTTTATTAGTAGATGAATGTAAAGTGCGCTAGTCAATTCATACGATTTTAGCGTTATAGTGTCCTATTTCCTCTTAAATTTTTGAGGCTGATTGGAAAATATGTTAAAGTTGAAGAGAAAAAGAGGTCAATTGTAAAGGCCTTACCTTTGCGCTGATATATATGTGTATATATATAAATATATATTTATATTTATATATATGCACAGCGGCATATGTCAGGACATTTTTTCTTATCAATGGCAGGTTTCAGGACATTTGTGGCATTTCAGAACCGTCCCCGAAAACAATTCCAATTCATGGCAGTTTTCAGAACGTCCTGGAAACTGCTCATTGGCAGGTTTCAGGGCAAATTATTATATACATAAAAAAAATTGTATATACATCAGATGTACATACAAAAAATTTGTGGCATATTTCAGGACAGTTTTTGGATTTTTAACTTTTTGCAAATGTAATTAAAAATTTTTGAAAAAGTCAGAATGTTTTGCTTTTCTTCTAGTTTTATATCGTCACATATTTAGTAGGCCTTGATCTGTTTTAGTACTTGCAAGCTATTCTAAATATTTTTACGACATTAGCCTTATATCCATGGCCATACGTTTGAATGTGTGTGTGTGTGTGTGTGTGTGTGTTTCTCTCATATCATTCTAATTGATGAACCGATCCAGATAGTTCTTACGCCATTCAAAAGAGATCTTTTGGAGTTAGATTTCGAAAGAATTTAAAATTATTTAGTTAAAACAATTCTGATAAATTTCAGAAATTCGAAAAAAAAGTCGTTTTTTTTCTGATATTTCGGAAACTGTTAAATCGAACAATTCTAAAATCCAATCACTTCTAGAACTTGATTGAAGCTTTCGAGTGCCATCAAAGACGGCTCAATCTGATAATCTGTTCGAAAGATATCGTAGACGACAGAGCGAAAAAAACTATTTTTTTTGTTTTTCTTAGATATTTCGAAAACTATCAAATCAATCGAAACCAAAATATTCTCACCTCCCAACCTCCGTAAGCTATATAGAATCCCGTCTTAATCAGCAAACCCAGACTAATCATCAATGAGATGTTAATGTTGAAATAATGTCAAAAAAGCTTTTTTTTCTTATAAACTTAAAAATTGCAAAACTGAATAATTAGAAATACTTTTCAGCATTGAAAGTTGAAAGTGAACTTCAAAAGCTGGTCTAAACCTCAAAAACCGTTGATTGAAAATTTCGAGCAGAAGTCATAAAAAAAAAGCTCGAAATCAAGTGAGAGTAAATTTTTAGATCTTTTTACTTTTCTGGCGAAACTGTCGGTCTTTCTACAAATTATCATTGATTGATTTTTTCTAAATTCTGCATTGCTTTCTAGTTATTTCCATTTTAATGCTAAGCTCTTAAAATCGATCAGAACACTATTTTTTCAGGAGCTTGGCATTAAAATGAAAATAAATAAATAACAACGCAGAATTTAGAAAAAATGATTCAATGATAATTTGTCGAAAATAAAATTGTCTACAAAGAAGATTTTATAAAATTTTTTGATAAGTCCGATAGTTTCGCCGGAAATGTAAAAGATCTAGAAATTTACTCTCACTTGATTTCGAGCTCCAATAACT
The DNA here is from genome assembly GCF_026212275.2 of Microplitis demolitor. Taxonomy (NCBI): domain Eukaryota; kingdom Metazoa; phylum Arthropoda; class Insecta; order Hymenoptera; family Braconidae; genus Microplitis; species Microplitis demolitor. The sequence continues at coordinate 9,942,410 of NC_068554.1, forward strand.
TTTGAACAGATGGATTTTCAAAAAAATGATAAGAGAGTTTTCTTATAGAGCGTTAGATTCCCTACAAAAATGTATGCCCAGCTTATTCGTACAATAAGCCGTTGCCGAGGCAAAAATTTCAAACTAAAAAATTTTTTTTTTCCATATTATTTGAATAGAAAATCAAAAATCATGATGCGCCACCTGCTAATATTAATATTAAGAGCTTAAACTTTACCAGAATTTTTCTTTCATCATCTTTAACGATATTTTCACCATAACTAAAGAAAAAAAAATAACTCTTTTTTTGGCCCGCCGTCATCAGGATATTAATACAGTTTTTGTAGACAATTTATTAGAAGATTTATTTAAATTACTGAAAAAAAAAGCATTTGCTCTATTTATTCTAGAAAGCATGAAAAATTATGATTCTGTAAAGAACAAATATTTAATTGAATTAATAAAATTTATTATTAAAAATCCATAAATTCATGTCAATGATATCATAGAAGAACAAAAACATTAAACAATTCCTTTTAATTCTCACCCAATACAAATTTTATGTAAAATGAGAAAATGTAAATTGGAGAAAAAAAACCTCACTTTTTTTTAGCGACAATTTTTAGCTCAGGATCAATCTAACGATTAACGTAATTGTATTAACTAAAATATCTAATAATTAATTAACAGATTATTTGGTGTTTTTTTTATTAAAATATAAACTTTTTAGTAATTGTGACGATATTTAATAAAAAGTAATCGTTAAAATTTGTTGACAAATAATATTGAAGTTTGAAAACAATATTGGAATAGAATATGTAATTAAGAAATAAAAACTTAAACTTGAATTTCCTCTAGAAAGGAGATTTTTTTTGTAATCGGATATGTAAAAATTGAATGAATAGTGATGAAAAGAGAAAAATTGAAAAATTCATTGAAAATAAAATTTTGGATAATACATTCATGTGTTTCTCTTGTCATTAAAAATAGATAGTTGGTTCTTTTTCTATTCAAGAAATGTGGTTATTTATTGACAGATTTAATAAGCTTCAAATTGATCTGCTTCTGGATAATGTTTTGAATACACTCACATGTGACACTTTTCAACAATTTATTATTATTGCGTGCTTCTTCACATTTTTTAACAGAAGGAACACGTTGTTTCTTGATAAAACTGTTAAATACATAATCCACGTATTTTTCAATGCGTGCTTTATTACTTTCTTCAACATTGATCAATTAATGCTTATGCTCATCTTCTACTTTTTTAGAACTTTTTCGAAAGTAGATAGACAAGGAAGGTTCTGGCCCACCAGGGGCAAGATGGTCATGATCTGTTGTACCGATGGACGGTAAGTTAACGATTGATGATAATGTGTCGACTGTAGGTGATCTTACCTTGGATGCTTTTGACGTCATTTGGGTGCTAATTGACGTCATTTCATGTACAATTTCATTAATGACTAGAATGAGTTCTCGGAATGCCTATCAGGTTACAGGTTCTGGCATCATGTTTGTGCTTAACCCCAGAGCTGACACTAGCGTTGCCTAATCTGATTAATGCAATATGTACACGTAAATGTAATATTTGACAATTGATACATTCAAACTAGGGGTAGTATGAGTACTTGCGAGAAGACATGCCATCTAGTAGTATAGCTTCTCTCCCCTCTTTTTTTTAATGATGCGTCATCGATGACGTCATCCGACATGCTGAACTGGTTTTTCCTATTTCTAACCGTGTAGTAACATTTTTGTAACTGTGCAGTAGAATGTTCTAGATGATGACGTCGTCAGACAAGTCTGAACTTATTTTTTAGCTAGAGTGGGGGAAATGAGCTGAACGCTGAGCTCGACAGCTCGCAATAGTCAGTCTATATCGAGAAACGTTCTAGTTAACAGCTTGTGCTAATGGATAAAAAATTCAGTGAAAGTGAAAGAATTTTACTCTTATATAACCGGCCACACACCGATAACCTCGACGATATTATTGAATCATTATTTGGTGACGTGCCTCCTGAGGATATTGGAAAATTTATCAGTGATGTAATTGCGTTTGCTAAAAATCTTAAAATTATTGAAAGTGTGCGAAAAGTATCGTGTTCAGGCTGTGTTGAAAAAAGGTAGTTCGCAAAGAATCTGTTTGAAATCAGTGAAAAAACGGAAAAACTACAATTACGTATACTTAGAAAATCATAAAAATGGGTCCTCAAGGTTCAAAGTATGTAAGAATTATTATTTAAATGAACAAAAAAATTATTGTTTTTCAATTAATTTAACTATAAATATTTAATTATTTACTTTTATAGACTTCACGTATGCATTGATGAGTGTAACCACGATGCCTAAATCGAATTCGAGGATATAAGCAGCGAAAGTGATATTTTCGACGGGGAAGCGTGTATCCCAGATTCCTGTTATTTTAGGAAAGCCAATGAAGAAAGAAACAAAGAATTAGCTACCCGAAGAAAAGAAATCCACTTACAACTATCTCATTGGAAGGAAATATTATTAAACTTCAAAGATCGCAAAGATTATGAACAAGCCTGCCACGAAATCACATTCATATTAACTAAGTTATTGTTTAAAGCTAACGAACCGCAATAATGAAATTAATAATTGATTTTGTGGGTTTCGAGATGCCTAATGGCAGATTTGTGATAAAAGAACTTTGCGCTATTGATATTTGTGATAAAGTGGGTACATATGGACTTGCGCGATGTGAACATTGGTTGTTCGAACCACTTTTGGATTAAGCTGATGTTGCTGTAATGTAGAATAGTGTTGATCACCATAAGCATCACCATTCAATATCATGGATAGCCAGTTTGCTACTATATGAATTATTGAAAGAAATTCTTGAAATTATGGTCAAACATACACGATACTTTTACGTACAAGGTGAACAGAAAAAGAAATGGCTTGAAGATCTAATTGACCAGAGTGTACCAATTATCGATTTAGAAAAAATGGAATTTTTCTCACTCTATCAAAAGAACGATTTCTTGAAATATCAATGTCCATACTATGTCTATCACTTGAAGAAATTGGATACTTCATGTGCATTTCAAAATGTCCAAGAGTTCAAGAGATGGTTCTGGCATTTTTATGGAATTCAACCAACTTAAAAGAAGTCAGTTCAGATCCTCAATCGATTGAGGAATCTACTTTGTATAGATGATCGAGATATTGCATGCTTTGACGATACATTTATCCTTGAAAATGCAACCAAGCAGATTGATTTCGTTTGCCACAAACTACCAGAAGAATTGAAAAATAATGAAAAATTGATTGGCTATCAAAGGTGTCGGGATCATTATATTTTTTGTGATGATATTCCTAATAGCTTTGCATATCCATTTCGAAAAGATTGCTCTAACTGTGTATCTTTAGGTTTAGAAAAAAGACTATATTTTATGTAAGACTAAAATGAATATTTGAGGTTAAGAAAAAAATCTATAATGTATATGAAATTATGTGAAATAAAAAAATATTTAAGGTTATGTAAGACTTAAATGTATTTTTAGGTTATAAGTAATAAAAACAATATAAATCAATATTAGAAAAAGTTTATTTATTTATAAATGTAAGTTTTTTAATTAATACAGGTTCAATAATTATATATAATTTATTAATTCTTTGTTTAAATCGTTCTCAATCTCTTGCTGCTTGTTTCCATTCGCCTCTTCTTGCTTGCTCGTGTGCAAATCTCCATACATACATGTAATGTATGGTTGGCGTTGGATTAAATTTAACAGTCTTCATATTAGTTTTCGTACGATGCTGCTTATAGGATTATATTCGATTATGCGATCATGTATAATGAGACAATAAGCTGATGTCTGCGCAGGAAATTGATTTGTAGATTCAAATTCCAGATGAATGTCCACTGGTCCAGATTTTATTGATTCGTTTTGTTTTGAGCAATCGATAACATACAGTGGTGCTTGTTCCAAAAATTTCTTCTTTGTTAGCAGTGGCTCAGGTTCTTTGTTGTAGTATGAAATTTGGAAATTAATATACATATCATACAACAGAGCATATCGATTGTTTGTAATGTTGAAGTTTAAATTTCCATAAAGATAACTCTGAGAGTTTAAAAATAATTTTATGTCTCTGATGTTGCAGTGATCAAATACGCTGGCATTTTTTGTTGAATCATTTTTTCTTGCTGTTTGAAATCCAAGGATTACAAAACGTGGTTTCTCGAGCTGCGTAGATGTTTTGACAGCCCAAATGTGCTTCGAAGTATTAGGTAATAGTGGATACTCGTACAGCTCCCAAGCACGGAAACTGATTGAGATAGTAGGATCACTTGATATATAATTCAAAGCTTCAATTTTTTGTTTATCAGCCATAGTCACATATGGTAAATCCACTCGATATTTTGCAGTGTAATCTTATTAGCTTCAGCACGAGCTCCAGCAGCAGGTGCAGCTACAATGTATGTATTCAAATCGGAATTTGATCTTATCAAAATTAATTCATGTTTTGCATTGATGACGAACTTATGGTAATCTTCAGCAAATCCAAGCAGAAGACTCAGTGGTATATATATGTCAAAGTAACCATTGTCATTGTGCAATTTGTTCGCAGCTTCATCCATAATCCAGCCTGAATTTTCAAGTATATTTTCTTGAGCAGGACTCAGTGATGTGTATCCTTTCATGAGACTTGTGATGCCAACATTTTTGTTACGATCAATCTCAACACCATTGAGTTCGTAACGTATGTCTTCAAACATATGACAAACTGTCAGGTTAACCATGTGAGTCGTTGCACTCATAGCTGTACCATCGGACTTTGTGAATTTTCCGTACACATGTAATGTACTTTTACTTGGAAGTAGACACAAATCTTGATGTTGAACTGCAATTCTTATTTCATCGCTGTTGTTGAATGTCGATGAAGCATACGGGAGATGAGCATGAGCTTCATAGTGTGCAATTGACTCATCAAAAATGATTTGTCGTTGAATATTTAAGATTTCTGCCGCCATGGTCGTGTACACGTCAAACAACAAAAATGAATTTTTATTTTCTTAATTTTCCACGTAATTTTAGTCCTAGGCTCTGAAGAAACTGAGCGTTCTAATGTGTTAACACCTTGTGAGGTACTCGGTGACTGATGTTGCTCGACCATGTTGCTGTCGTTTTATACCCAGCACCACTTTTTGTTTCATACACGATACCCATTATTTTATAGACTTTATATGCAGTCTATCGTTATCGTCTGACCTCTAAAATTAGCCAGTTTTCCGTCTTGATCAACAATTCTCAGTCTGAGATTTTGTATTGCTTGTACGGCGATCGGCAGATAAATGACGTGAGATGGTAATTCAACAATCTTATATCCTGGTGATACACTTGGAAAAAATTCATGAATAGTGTGAACTTTGTGTTCATTTATGTAAGCGCCTGATGTGATGTTGCACTGAACCCTCAGAGCATTGTTTTAATATCTTCACTGGTAAATCTGATGAGTGAGTTTTATGTGGTGTCAGCTTTCGGTTTGTAAATCCCACTAGTCTACCAATAGAATCTTGAGGTGTAAAATTTACAAATTTATCACACTTAACTTGACTTCTCAATTCATTATTATTGGCTCTTATGCTGATGCTCAGTCTTTGTAATTTCTTTTGAATATATTTTTCAATGTCAGTGATTTCGTTACTTCCTGTTAGTATTGTCAAGACTCTCTCTTCAATAGTTTCATATTTTCTAGCTTCTATATTTTCACTCACTGAGTCATTTTCAGTTACTGAGACATTGTCATCAAACTTTGTAATTATTGTGGCATTTCTTTTAACTCTTTTTTTCTTGACTACTTTTTTTCTCATCAATATTATTTGTATTGTAACAGGGTAATTTTCAACCTTGCCAAGTTTGGCCCCTTTATTAATAGTTGTTAATAAGGGCGCCACTGGAAGATAAGACTCGGCCTTCCAGAACCGGAGATGTTATATTAAATTAATTTCAGGGTCGTTGAATTTTATGAGAGTAAGATAGGATGAGGAATTAAATTTATCACACAATATTTTGTTAATATAATTTACAAATTTTATTTATCTCAAAACAATTTTACCCACCGGGTTTTATTTCACTTATATTTACTTTATTACAATACTTAGTCCCCTGGACTTTATAAATTAAATTATAAAATTGGCCCCTGGCCTGATCCCCTGGATCTAATTAACTTTAGTCCCCTGGACTTTATATAAAATCGGCCCCTGGCCTGATCCCCTGGTTCTAATTAAACTTTAGTCCCCTGGACTTTATATAAAAATTGGCCCCTGGCCTGATCCCCTGGATCTAATTAAATTTAGTCCCCTGGACTTATTATACTAACTTTGGCCACCGGCCTGATCCCCTGGATCTTAATTAAATCTTGTCCCCTGGACTTTATATTAAACAACTAGGCAACTTGCCAGATCCCCTGGATCTAATTATTTCCCAAAATATTTAATTAAAAATTCCCCTGGAATTATTTCATTTCACACACACACACACGTTGAGCTTATCTTTCTCTTGTTTCTGTCCACTGGACTTAATTCTCACACACACAGAATTTAATTTATTTCTTTTCTCACTAACATTTTAGGTTACTTAATTTAATTACTTTTTATTTTTCTCTTATATATAATCATTTAATTAATTTTTAATAATTTCCCGTAAATTTTCTAACTCGAGTAACTGACGCTACCTCTCTCTATTTCGCGTCTTTTCTTTGCGTTAAACTTTAGATTTTTCATTACAAAATTTTACTGATTTTACTGACACCAATTTATTCTCTTCAACTTTTGTTTATTTAAATTCTCAATATTTTCTCACTACTTTTCACAGCACTTGATTATTGAATTTTCTTAGTCTCACTAATTCTTATGTATATATTTTCTTATTAATTATTATTAATTAAACTATAATAAATTTTGGCTTATAACCAATTTGATTTCTGGCTCCACGCCGAGAAATTTTTCCAATCTTAATTATTAGTAATTATAAATTAATTATAAAATTATTGATTTTGGGCTGTTATTAGTTAATTGTAATTAATTAATTTATCCCGTCGTTTTTAATTATTAAATAATAATAAATATTTTAAATAATAAGAATAATTCAAAATTCTGGCCTCGCTGCCGAGAATTATTTTACCAAACACCTGGTTAATTATTATTTTATTTCTTTACAATAAATTCTGGCTTCCTCGCCGAGGATTTACTCTATTCAAGACACAAAGTTGTTAATACTTCTAATAATTTTACTCTCAATGTAAGTTAATTTAATAATTCTGGCTTACTGCCGAGAATTAATATATGCACAGCCCTTCGATATTAACATTAAACTTAACACTTATTCACCGGATGATACTGTTGGTGTCTCTCTAGCTTCCCTTGGTCTTTCCTTGGTTTCTGGTCTCCTGGAGAAGGCTCACGGCAGATGGACGTCCGTTAGGCTTGTCGGCTCGATCGACTCTCTCTCGATTTTGCGGCTGTCCTGTTGTTATATATTTTCAGCTCGGCCATTTTCGGAAACTTCCGGAAAATGGCCTCCCCACTTAATTAATTTTGGGACAGAAGTCCGAGCATCTTTAATTAGCGCACCCGGCGACAAGTCGAAAAACTCTAACGGGTACTTATTTGGGGTTTCGGCTCGGGTAACTGACCAGCCGTGGGAAACCACGATTTTCCTTGATGATAAATTAAATTTTACCCCGTTACAGTATCAATTTTTTCGATATAAATATTATCCACAGGATAAGAGACATAGAATTTATTAGCGCCAACATTCATATTTGGTATTGAGTTAAATGTTAATAACTCTATAAGTCCCAGAACATAATTTGTAGTTCATGATAATTCAATTGGAGGGAAGTAGTTGGCCTCAAACACGGATGTGGATCCCGTCAGCATTAATGTGAATGACTCAGCCATGACTGATGTGTTGTAGACAGTGTCACATCAATTTATAGTTGTCCAGTGAGAAATTTGAGACACAAATGTCCACATATAATTGTATCAAAATCCTAATATCTTTTGTGATTATCTTTTACGCTACCAACATCAGGATATTCTATAAGATCTTGTGGTGGTTGTAAATTACCAAAACTGTCAAAATAAATAACTTTATCATTATTTTTCTTGTATGCAACCCAATGAGTACCAGGTCCGAGTTTATCATCACGATTAACAATAGCTGATTCATTTTTTCTTGGTCCAGTTTCAGGTAAATCATTTCTCATAAAAACACCACGACAGTTTGGAATTTTTAGAGCTTTAGCGTACTTCAGTAAGTCGATGTTTGTGAGTGCTCGATGTGGTAGCTCTACTTGTTTTTTGACGCATCCTCTACCTGCTGGATATGGTCTCAAATATAAACCCATACTACGTCTGTAAGGCTTCAAGTATAAACCTTTAACCATGGATATTTGTTCCATTTTCAAATTATGACGCTTGCTCTCATCCAATCGATTTTTAGCAGCACTTGCATCATTTACAGCTTTAGCTATACCAGCAGCACCTCCAGCTAAAGCTCCTGTGGCACTCAAGCCAGCAAAAAGTGGTATTAAAAATGGTAGTATACCACCAACTTGAGATGGAACTGGTAAAATTCGTGGCAGCCGGATATTTTTTTTCCCACCAGATTTTTTAACTGCCTGACGAGCTCCTTTCAACGCTGTTTTGATTGGATTCCACCACCAGGATTCATGGACTTTTTGGCAGCTGTGACAACTTGTCTTAGTGCTACTTGTTTCTTTACACTAGTCTTTCTCTTGCTAGTCTTTCTTTTACTAGTCTTTCTCAGAAAGGAATGATGTTGATGGTAAATATGGTTTTGTAGTAATTGACAAAGACAGTGAGCTAAATAGCGGAAGATATATAAAAGGATTCGACTGCTTTATCAGTATAAATTAACTTGATAAATAGTCATCAGAGATTAAGTGAACTCTGACGCATCAACATGAAGACTGAGGAACTTTCAAAGCAACGAGATGTCTTACTTTAGATATCTCAGGATAGTGATGCTATCCGACGGAAACACAGAATGCTCAAGTTGGGTGAAGACACAGCTGAGAAGACAATGGGTGAAATGTTCAAGCTTATTGTTACACCTCTGCGGAGTCTAGTCGAATCATCTAAAATCAAACAAGAAGTTAAAGGAGAAGTTAAAAAAAAAATAATTCAACAGTGAATAATGATATAGAACTTGATGATGCAAGTAATTATGATAGTATTATCTCTGAAGATAGAAGCAGAACTCTCGAAGAAACACAAATATTCCCTGCTGCATCAAGTACCCCTGCTAAGTCAGCTAGCAGTGAAATAAAGTCTTATTTATCTAAAGTGTATAAAAAAAGTAGAGATATAGATCTGAGATATGGTGTCCGTCGATGTTACCATGATTTTTACATTGGTGATTCTGAAATAACTTTTAATGATACTGAGATTAATATAAAAAAAAAAAAAAAAAAAACTCAGTGACTCCTGGTTTATTGGAATTATTATTTGAAAAATCACCTGATGATTCGAAAGTCACATAAAATGATAAAAATAAATATCTCGAAATTATAAAGATGACAAATGCTCATAGAAAAAATTATAAGCCAGATGGCAGTTTTTATGAAGACTCGACAATCAAGTACAATAATTATATTGCTGATTTTCTTGCTAAAAATGCAAAGTTATCAAAAGATAAAGGATTACCTGATTTTATGATTGCGAAAAAGGAAAAAGCACGTATGGATTATGTCTTTTGGGATGATCCAAATGAGCTAGCCGACCGTCTTCGTTTACTCATGGCATCTCAAGCAGCTGGAAATCCAAGTCACACCAATGAAATCATATTAAGTATCGAAGAGCTACGAGAAGCAGGAATAATTTATTAGCAACCACTGCATCAAATTTATGTCATTTACTCGCCGACTGTTGAAGTAAAAAGAGTAAAAATGAGTGTCGATATTTTTTGACGGTCACTACCAACTGGTGCTGCAATCAGTGGACCACCAGCAGCAACTTTAAAATTTACATGTGATCTTGTACACAAAGAGCTGTCTCTATTGTACGATAGTATGAGGAATGATCAGTCAGAGATCATATCACACTTGCGCTCTCAAGTGGTAACACTGGATTCTGCTGTGACGCTTTTAAAAAAAGAAAATCAAGAATTAAAAAATTTAATAAAACGTATAAAGTCACGAAAAAAATTAATTATTAGAAATACACAGTGAATAGAAGAATTGGAAGCTAGAATTTTTCTTGACAATGGAGGACAAAAATCAGTAATATCATATGAACTGCACAGACCAGCACGCAGAAATCACCAACGTCGTCATGTTGACATACGAGCACTTGATGAAACTTGGCAAGCTGATCTAGTTAAAATGATTCCTTATGCAACAGTAAATAAAGAAAACAAATATCTGCTAACAGTCATAGATTTATTTTTAAAGTATGCTTGAGCTGTACCGATTAAAAGTAAAAGTGGCAGTGATGTCACTAGTGCAATGAAATCTATGTTTCAACAAGGACGTGTATCGAAAAAACTGCATGTTGACCAAGGCAAAGAATTTTGTAATAAAGAATTTCAAGAACTTATAAAATGTAAAAACGTCAACATGTACTCAACATTCAGCAACTTGAAGGCATCAATATGTGAACGTTTTAATCGAACACTTAAGACTAAAATGTGGCGTCAATTCACCGCTCGTGGAAATTATGAGTGGATTGATATATTGGAAGATTTAGTACACAAATATAATACTAGAAAACATCGTACTATTCAACTGGAACCTATTGATGTAACTGCTAAAAATGAGAAGCAGATATTTGAAAAAATATACAAAACTCTTCAAGCTCAGCAACAAGCACGAAAAAATGAATTCAATGTTGGAGACAAAGTTCGAATCAGCAAGTACAAACATGTGTTTGGAAAAGGCTACACACCCAACTGATCCACTGAAATTTTTACAATCAAGACAGTGCAGAATACAAATCCAACAACATACAAACTTGTAGACTATCAGGATAAGCCAATTCAAGGTGGATTTTATGTTGAAGAACTCAGCAAAGTCAAGCATCCAGATGTCTATCTAATAGAAAAAATTATAAAAAAACGTGGATATAAATTATATGTAAAGTGGCTTGGCTTCGACAGCTCTCACAATACCTGGATTGATAAATCAGACCTATTAAACTTATATTCTAATAAATAAAAACAAAATTTTTAATTGTATATATGCATTTTTTTATTTTCAAACCTTAAAACTAATTTTACAAATTAGATAATGAATATATATAATTATTTACATTTTTTATTTAAATAAGTTCTCTTTTATTTTCAAACCTTAAAACTAATTTACATAAGTTTTCTTTTTTTAATTATTATCTCATCATCATTATCATCATCATCATCATCATCATCATCATCATCACCTACAATTATTTTCTTGTTTTTATAACCCCATGGTAGGGTATCGTGGCTGCCGTCAATGAGCTGGCGCTTATCATCAGCCCAGCTTAATGCAATTTTATTTTGCATAATTGTATTTACATTATGTTTGTTCGATTTTATTAGGTATTGTTTTTTTGTTAATGTGACATGATTTTCAAGACATTGCATAAAATCATCAAACGTGATTGTCCTCAAAGTAGGACCCTTGACTCCCTTTGCACGTTTTTTAGCTTTTTCGTTCTTGTATGTTTTAAATGCATATAATTTAGCCCTGAGTCCAGTAAATTTATTCATGATTTCACCATTACTCTCATCCTTCATTAGACCCAGGACTTTTTTATTAGCTAATGGCATATTATATACATTATCTTCACGGTAGTCAGGAGTGTCGAACTTTGAGATATCACGTTTGATGATTTTATAGATATCTGGCACAGTAAAATGGTAGATGAGACTGTCTGTGTCAGTATACATTAATTTGGATTAATCGTTTTTAAAGTTCTTTTTTACATAATTATAATGAAAATCATAAATAAATGTTTTAGATAAATCTAAAATACAAAAGCCTACATAAATAGGTTTTTTGAAACAGACTTTAACTTTTCTCATCTCAATAATTACCATATCTTTATCAAACATGGTAAGACTATGGAAATTTGGCTTATATATCATTTCTTTGACTCCATATCTACCATCCCATTCAGTTTTTAATTGTACATCTTTATGCTTTCTAACGTTTTCCATAGTCTTACCAAATACAGCTTTGTTTATTAGTTTATAAAAATTTTTTCAAACTCATTTTTTGCTAATTTTCTACAGTCAGTGTTTTTATCGATATAACTTATCAGCCAAGGTGATTGTTCAAATTGTAATACTTTGAGGATTTTTATTAACTTTAATCCTAACTCTAGACATTGTTTTAAATTTTTACAATGTATTATATAATCATTTTTATCATACAGAGTAGTTGATAATTTCGAGTGCTTAGATCCAGGTGGTACAAAGTGTTCTGGGCACAGCGGTAAATCTTTATGGAGTTCATGTAATTCCTCAGGATACTCTAAATCTACTTCTAATATATATCCTACATCATCATTATCATTTAAAAATTAATTTACATCATCATCATCAACATTTTCCACCCACTCAAATAAAACAGTCGGCAGTGGCATGCTCATAGCTGCACCATACAAGTTATTTACATCATAGTACATTAAATATGATTCAGCTTTGCTTGATCAAAGTCTTCACCCATGTACCGATTATTAGCAGCAGCATATCGGTTTGTACACTGAGATACCCCACCTCTGATTCCTTTCTCAATAAAAAGTATCATTTCAGGATCAGTTAAAAGCTGAAGTTCGACACAAGTGTATTTTAGCATAGCATCATTGGACAGACCAGGAGCTGTATAGTAATGTAATGAATCTAGATTATAAGTTTTGAAGCAGCTACGTCTAAAATTTTCAAACACATCTGCTAGAAGAAGTACATCAGTTTTAAAATATAAATCTGAGTACTCTCCCAGTGTTTTGGTGGTAAATTTGTTCCAGACTAGCTGAGCAAAAAAATAATCCTCATGAGAGACACTTTCATTTGTTAGCTTTGAAAAAAATGATACTTGATCACGCAATTGTTTGTCTTCAAGTTTATCAATACTTGAAATATATTCATATAGAAATATGCCTTTGCGCGTAACTAATTTAAATTCATCTGGATCAGGATAGTGAAGTTTCGTTATAAGCTTTTCATCATCACCAAGATATGAAGCTAATTTTTCAAGGCTGGATGCCATAAATCTGAAGGAGTCTATAAATCGTAATGTCACTAAAGTATTTTCAATCGATTTTATAAAAGATATATATTTTTCTTTATTAATTGGTAGTAAAGTTACATCACCGTTAATTAATGTAGCTAAACTTTTAATTAAAAAATGTGAATCATAACCGGATAAATTGTGAAAAACTATGGGTATAACATGAGATTTTGGATAATTGACATTACAAAATATATAAGCTGCACCGCGATAATGACCAGTGAAATGACAGTGATCATAACACTTATCTGTATTTGTTGTAATTATTTTTTCACAAATATGACAAACAGTTACCTGATCATGAGTCTCTTGCTGCTGTTTGGTGAGTGGTTTCATTGGTATAGGATTTTTTAAATATCCTTCATACTCGATAGCTAATTTTTCTAATTTTAAAATAAACCAATCAATACAAAATTTTGAACGATTTAATTCAAATTTAGATAATTTATTGTCATATCTGCAATGTTGATAGAATGCTACACTATGTGGAACATGCTTCTGAGTTTCATCATCTCCTTGGGTTTTTTCTAGTGTACATTCCAAGTCCGCACATACAACAAACGGTACCGTGTCTTTATATCAGTAGTTTTTGAATTTTAAAATTTGATCTTTTGGAAATGTCATATGGACTTTATTCATCTTAAAACAATCAGCTTTGTGATTTTCATACGAATAATCATATCTAAAATGATTCAAGCATCTATCACAAAAAAATAATTTGCAGATTGACTTGGAAATTTGAGATCGAACTAGTCGTGAAAGATCTTTGATCAAAGCAAAGTGAAATTTAGGTTGAAAATTTTTAGTATCAAAATCTGATTCATTTAATTTAATATTTTGCTGTACCATTAAGAGATGAATAACTTTTTTATCAGACTTTATGAGTTTACTTAGATATAAAGGAATTATTGTACTTTTATCGTTTTTTTATTACAAAATTCTGACTCGATACCGTAGACATTAATCGGTAAATTATTTAATTTTTCAAATTTTGGGATATCATTTAAAGTGATTGGAAATTTTATACCTTCATATTTTAATATAGAGCTGAAGTGAGGATATGATGTTTTTCTCTCAGGATGACCATTAGTAGCAGGATATAATGCTGCAACAACGCTCCATAAAAAACAGTGTTCATCAAAATTTTGAATATTCAAAACTGCTTTTTTCGTTTGGATGTCCTTGGGTAGCTCCACAAACGTTGAATCTCCAGCTTGAAGAGGCGCATATTTTGACATTGTAATTATCAAATTGTGGATTTCAGTTAAACTCCACTCAGAATCCTCTTGATTGAATTCCTCGACTTTCTTCAGCAATTTATCGTGGACATGATCTTTATACCAAATAGCGAAAGATGTTGCGGGTAAAATGTCTCGGCTCTTTGTGTTGAATGACTTTGTTTCTTCAATCACATTTTCAGCTTTTACATTTCTGAATTTACAAATTAATTCAACATTTACTTTAAGCCCAGCAACATCTCTGAGCATATTCTCAATTTTTTCAATGGCAACGTCTTGAGCATCATCAAGAAAAGCACGAAGATCAGTATGAGCTCGATTCACCACGCATCCTGATCTAATATTATTTGAGAATGTGTTTTCAAGATCTTGCCACTTGATGAGACGTCGGTTTGCACGCAAGTCACCACCAGTTATTTCTCCACTCAATTTTGCAAATTGATCTGCATACCAGTATAAAAGTACAATATTTGCACGTACACTTCTCCTGACTTGAACATTTATTTGAGGATCTAGCAAGATCTCATTGAAGCAATTAATTGTATCAGCGCACACTTGATAACACTTCTGACAATGTTCTTCAGCTAATGGCTTATCACAGAAATCATTAAATGATTTAATTATTGAATCTACTGGACGCTGAAGCGCCGCAATAAAATCATTTTGTGCCATTTTTTAAAAGTTCATCACTAAAGTTCATCAAAACGTCACTGCTTATAATTACACTTGAAAGTTTATCGCTAGTATTGTTTATTAAGTAGTTTTTTTATATAAATTGATTAGTTTATTAAAAAATAAATTGTTTAAAAATCACTGAGATTGTTCATTTAAAAATTTATCACTAGAACGCTTACATTATTTATATATTGTTCAAATAACCACTTAAAAAATTGTTTATCACTACACTAGTATTGGTTAAATTTTTTAAAAAATCACTACGATTGTTCATTTGAAAATTTATCACTAAAATTATTTATATATTGTTCAAATAGTCGCTTAATAAATTGTTTATTGAAATTTTTTTATTATAAAAAAATTTCAAAACGCACACACAAAGAACTTCAAATCGTTGGAGATATTTTGAGCAGAGATTCATACTTCATTGATGGAACTCGTACTTCTTTTTTGTGAAGTATGTTCTTGCGCGGTGCTTTTATAGGTGGGGGATGACTCATCAATTGCGCAGTAGAAAGTTTCTAGTTCTCAAAAGTACCAACCTTATAAAATGAAATCACCAGAAACTTGAAAAAACCCCCTAGAAAATGACAATTCCCTAGAAAAGAACAAAAATTCACTAGGTTGCATCAACATAACCTAAGATCTAGATGGCGCGACGAAAAGTTTGACGTCATCTATTACGCAGTTAAAAATTTAACTGAATGAGTCATGATCTAAAAATAGAATCGAGAGAGTCATCATCTAAAAATAAATATTCTACTGCGCAGTTAAAATAACAATGGAAAGTTTTTTTCTCGGAACTGGATGAGTCACCATCTAAAAATAAATATTCTAGAACATTCTAACTGCGCAGTTAAAAAATAGAACAAAGGAATTTTTTCAGCCAATCAAATTAATTAAAAAATAGAGTGGTGGGGAAATAATAAAACAATAGTTGAGCTGAATTTTTTAATACTTCAGTTCATCGTTGACTATTGCCGAGATACAAGCTATAAAAATGGAAATGATACTGGATGTACAGGGATTCAGAGGCCCCGATAATCAGTTTATCGTGAAAGAACTTGCTACAATTAGAATTCAACATGTAATTTATGATATTGATGAGTTATCATGTACATTATTCAAGCCACCTTATCACTGGAAATCATTATCACATCAATATCAACGCCTAAATACATGGGTAACACATTATTATCATGGAATTAACTGGAATGCTCGAAATACATCATATTATTATCTGAATGAAGTAATTAATTATGTAACACGTAATTATAAATATATTCACGTGAAGGGTTATGAAAAAAAGTTATGGATACAAGATTTAATTGAATATGATAAAATTGCAATTGATTAAGATGACTTCAAATGTCCCGCGCTAAATAATTTAAAATTATTCAACAATGATTTTTGTAAATATCATTTCCAATTAAATAATAATAATAATCATTATTCAAGTGCACTTGAAAATGTAAAAATGTTAAAAGATTGATTTATGAACACTCAATAAAAACTTTAATTTGAAATAATAATATTTGAATTTTTTATTTTTTAACCTTTAATAAAATTGTCACGTAACGATTCAAATTATTTGATTTTATTTAGTTTTAAGTTAATTATTTTAATTATAAATTTGAATTTGAATCGTTGCGCGGGCATTCCGCCATTTCGCCGATGAGACGGCAGTCCGTACACGGTGCTCGCGCATGCGCGAAGGGTATGAGAGAGCACATGTGTGATTTAATTTATTTTTATAATTTATGATTTAAAACACGAATGCGTGACTTTTGTTTAGTTTAAGTACGTATTTATAATTTTGAATTAGTTGGGATGCATAATCCAGCGTTATATTATGCCCCAACAATTGTTATCATATTGTTTCATTGGAACTTGTCATCCAACTGATGACGTCCAGTGATGATTATTATTTGGGTTATGATTAATTAATTTATTATCCGATATGAAGGATATAGAGTAATAGTTCATATATTTAATTGATTAATTATGTACCATTCAGTTGTCTGAGGATTATGTTTTATATTTTATATTTTTTAATTTAAGTAAGGCCCAGGGCTGACAAATGTAATTATAATAAAAATAAAGAGGACAGTAGTGTCATGTGTGCGACGACCAACAGGTGGAGGTTGAGACAATTAAGTTAGAAAGATACGGGATAGCCGTGTGCACGGACGTAATTTGCTCGACATTGTTGTTCGGTTACTAAAAATAAAAAGATAATTTTGAAGAGAGAGATATAGTGATCGTTTTTCGTAATTTATTATTTTTGCTGATTTTTGCTGATTTGAGTAAGTACTTTATATTTCTGTTCGCTGGATAATATTTTTCACGTGATAACCTCCCCCGGTAGTTGTTGGTCGCCGCGGTGGTGAAAATTAATTATTAAATAAATTGATACTGGATGATACATGATTCCTATTGTTTATAATTATAGTTAATAATTATCAGTAACCATTGGTGGTTGTATTGTTGCGCATATATATAGGTATATTTGAGTTGAGTGCAGCGCGGTGAAGCGTTGCCGGTATACCTATATCTACAACTATAGTATATATAGCTATAGAGCGCATACAGTACTTGAGAAAAATTCCTCAAGTACTGACATCACCACTTGGGTGAGAATTCCAGAGTCTTTATAATTATTATTCTTTGTATTATTAGAAATATCTATACGATATTATTAATTATTATTTATGTTTGTTATTATTTAAAATAATTGCGTGACATTATTTTCTTTTATTTTTGATTATCTGTTTACCCCAGCGGTCTGAAAATTATTATTGATAGTTTTATTTAAGAATTTATAAATTAAATTTATACTAAGGAATTTATTAGTTTTGAGTGAGAGTGAGAATAAATTCCGTGTCTTTCTCCCTCTCACCCGTGCTGAGAGAGTAAAATGAAATAAGAGAATTATTATTATTTATTATATTGAACGAAACTGAGTGAAATAATTATTTCTTTTATTTGGTATTAAAATTAATATTATTAATTAATTTAAATTATATTTAAATATTATTTATCTGGGTTACTGAATTTATGTAATTATATTTTTTTTTTGTTGATAAGCACCGAGTGTTATTATTGTTCCAAATTTACCAGAAATTGAATATTGTGTAACATTATAATTTTATATTGTTTATATAAAATGGAACTCGGAAACCATCAGCTATCGTGGAAAATTTAATATTTCTTTTCCTTGGATCTTTTCTTACGACTAAATTTCATTTTTCTGATCTTATTTATTATTTGGATATAATCATTTGTAATATATATTTACTATTTTTCTTTTTCTTATTATTTATTTTAATTTTCTCGATTGTTTGTCCGCTTTTTCGCAAATCACTTGCTCGGATTTTCCCTCGTATATTTACCCCTGAATTAAATTTTGTCCGTTTTAGGATAAAAGGTCTGGCGCCTGCGTGCACTAACCCAGCCTGAGGAGCTGGTCCAGGCACGACATTTAAATATTATTCATAGTTTTATTATTGTTTAAAATTTATTATTTATTTTAATCTGAGGGAAATATTTAAACTCATTTATTTTCTTTATTATTTAATATTATTTTCTATTTATTACGCGTGGGCGACCTCATACGATATATTGAGCTGTTCCGCGTCTCCGTCGCGGATTTACAGGATAAATATACGTTATATGGCGCCCAACGTAGGGCCAGGGGGTCAATAATTTTTAAATTCATAAATTTTCGAATAAAAATCAAATCTACGAGGTTTCACGGAGGAGCAAAACCGAAAATAAAAATTTGATTGGCGGATAAAAATAAATCTGAAGATTTCTCGAATATTTAATTTTTATATACATTTATATCATTTAATTTACATACTTACAAATATAACAAAATGAACGCGTGGGAAAAGATTCTCGCTGAAACCGATCAGCTGATCGCTCGGGCGTCCTTGATACGCATACGAGGTGGCGCTACGGATGATGAAGTCACGCCGGGTGAGGATAATAACGCGAACGAAAATGCGAGCGCGGTTGAATTCGCGAATAATATTGAACACCGGGGTACACCGATCAGCGAGACCGAAGATGAGGGTCTCCGTGAGTTTTTTGAACATAGCCGCGGTCCTCCACAACAACACATGATCCCAACGATCGTGCACGGCCCAGTGAATCGTTCTGGCCGAGAGGTAGAGATCGTGGGTGAAGACTCCCACCTTGCCCATGCGACTGACCCTGGGCATAGGGGCCGGGGGCGCGGACGAGCGTCACGGACGGCTAGGGATGTCGAATCACATGACACCTCTACTCCAGTACCAGAAACCGAGCTCACTTGGATGCTGACGCGACCTGATGATGAAATCAGGATGATTTTATTTAGTTTGGGGTTATCGACCGCGGGAGATCCGTCGATACTTGCTATCTCAGCAAGTTAACCCCTCAGGTACCAGCGAGGTAATTCAGGACCGTTTTCGGCGGCTGCTGAGACGCGAGGACGGGGATTTTGACGCACCCTGGAACCTGTGGAAAGATGAGTTGGTTCCAGTTGGCCCAGAGATGCCTGAGATCCCTGATGGCATGGATGCATATGTCACAGGGACGACGTTTGTCCAGGCGTTGCGTATGTTAGAAGAGAAGATGGAGCGTGGGCAACAGAGACTATTTGAGATGATGGAGCGATCGTCTGGGAATAATCCAATTCGCGCATCTTTCCCACATGGTGGCCCCATTGTACCTGCAACGCTCCCGGAAATCAGTGTTATCCCTACTGTTACGACTACCGCGAGTTCTAGACAAAACCCGAGACCTACCACTACTCGAGGCGCTCGTGTGAGCGATCCCGCGACCAATCCGTTGGCTTCACTTCCTGATGACAATACAAATGACCAACGACGGCAAAATACTGGATCTGGAGGCCCTCTTAATCCCACACCATCCAGGGTCCAGTTCCAGACACCCAAGGATTCCCACAGAGGTCGCGATTCCGACCGAAACCACCGCAGTTCGTCTGGTGACTCAGATTCAGACGATAGTTATACGTCATCGTCATCTGAGTATCACTCCCATCGGAGTTCGGGTAGCGAGAAACGCCATTCACCCCGTGTGTTCGCCCATGACCATGGTGCCATTGCCAGGAATTGGAAGTTATCGTTTTCTGGTGATGGTTCCATGACCAGCGATGAGTTCCTGAGACGCCTGGTCGTGTTAATGCGCAGCGCTGGGATTCGTCGAGCTGATCGCCTCGCAGTATTACCAGAGGTCTTCAAAGGCAAAGCTGAAGTCTGGTTTAGCGCAAATTGCCACCGATGGTCAAATCGGGAGTCGTTCAGGTCGGAATTTCTGACTTGGTTCAAGAGTGGTGGTCGTCAGCGCGAAATTCGCGCTGATATTCGCGCACGTAATCAGGGCCTGAAGGAGAATGCCCGTGATTACTTGATCTGCCTCCAGAATCTATATTCTTGCTTGAGACACCCACCATCAGAGCGCACACAAGTCAGACAGGCAACAAAGGGATTGTTACCCGCGTACTGGGACCACTGTCCACGCGGTGACTTTGACACGTATCACTCGTTGTTAATAAAAGCCACTTAGGTCGAAGAAAGATGGAAAGCTGCAAGGAACCATCGCCAACCACCGCCGGGGGAAGAAGCGAACATCAAGGAATGTTCGTACTCTGCCGGTATTCGACCACCCAGGGATCACCAAGCCGTCATGCACGCGGTGGACACAGCTGTTGAACACTCGGACTCAACCAGCGGTTCGCAGTCCAGCCCAGGGACGAAGAAGAAGCGAAGATCTCGTAGATCTCGCCAACAGAGGGCTGCTAAGCGTAACTTGGCACCGATAACACCTGGTGGGCCTGACCAGACGACAAAACAGGTCACTGGTGAAAACATTAAGGTTGCCAATCGGCGTGGGAATTCACAAAACCTGCCAGTGAACCAGCAGCAGAACCTTAATGCTCAGAATCGCGGCGCGATCCCGAAAAATCCGCCAGTACAGCCGCAACAACCTCCGAGGGTGTCCAATCCACCTATGAATAACCCTCTGAGAGGTCAAGTGAATTCACAAGGTGGTAATCGACCACCTCCTGGATACAACAATGCCAATAATCAGCCGTTTGTCCGGAATTCAGGTCAAATGGGACAAAACAGAATCAATCGCCCAAGATTCTGTTATAATTGTGGCTCATTGGAACATTTGGGCTATTTTTGCCAAGAACCACGCCGGGACGTCTGCATGAGATGCGGAAAAGTGGGAAAGACAGCTGTTACGTGTGTCATGTCGACAGTCGCCCCAACGCCTTCCAACTGCCAAAAAACGGCGAAGCAGCCCGCCAGTAGAGGGTGGCGGTGCTGGACGTTCATTAATCCCTCCAGAAACAGTCACCAGGGAGCAGGATTCGATGAGTCTACGTCGTATTGTTGTCCAGGCTGATATACACGCTGTTTCTGATCCACCGTGCGAGGCCAAGCGTGAAGAAGATGCCACGCTTGATAAATTTACCGCGGTAGAAGATCGAACAGCTGTCTCAGTGTCTCTTATGAATCAACCTGGTGAGGAAAATGACGATTTTTGGCGTCTCCGTCATGGTAAACCCCGACCGCAGGTTGTCATTCGCGCGGGTAATCGTCAACGAGTCGCGATAATCGATACTGGGGCCAAAACGACCGCTTTTGGAGACTTCGCGAGAGAATTAATGGCTGACGGTTTTTCATGCATGTTTGAAGCTCGACCGACGCGTTTTGGCATGGCAAACAGAACGACTGACGTGAGTGGAGGCGTGGTGAACCTGAAAATGACTCTCGATAGTGTTGAAGAGGTCATATTTCCAGTCCATTATATTCCTCGGTTGGGAAGTTCGAATTTAATCGGTACTAACTTCATGAATCATGTCAATATGGAGTTAGACCTGAGAAACCGATCTTGGCGTATACGCGGTGGTCCCTGGCATAAATTAATGTTCGAACCTGAAATTAATTCGCGACCTGAAGACGTTGCAGCCGTACATGAACTCACTGGAGATGAAACCAAACAGTTACGTGAGTTCTTGGACCATCAACGGAAATTAATGCCACCAGGTTTGGGTTTGACCTCGTTGGTTGAGCATGAGATTAGGCTCAAAGACGAGCGACCTATTAAACAGCGGGTTTATCGTCGATCACCAGTGGTTCTTCAGGCACTACACGAGGCAATCGACAAGATGCTCGAAGATGACATCGTCGAGCCTGCGCCAGCATCGGAATGGTCCAGTCAGCCTATCATGGTTAAAAAGCCTGATGGATCATATCGCATGTGCGTTGACTTCCGCGACGTGAATAATGTCACTGAAAAAGACACGTATCGACCGCCGGATATGATTGAGATTCTCGAAAAATGTCGCGATGCTCATTATATTACGACTCTCGATATGAACTCCGCGTTTTGGCAAATTCTTATGAGTCCAAATAGTCGTAAATACACTGCTTTTTGGGTTCCCGGTTATAACGTATACCGTAATTAATTTCCGCGACGGAGACGCGGATTAACCGGTAAACCGTATGCGGTCACCCACGTGTGAAAATAAAAATAATAAATAATAATAAATAAATGATTTTAAATGTTTCCTCCAAATTAAAATAAATACTAAGTTATAAACAATAATGAAATTATAAATAATGAACTCTTGGAGTGCCTGAACCAGCTCCTCAGGCTGGGTTAGTGCACGCAGGCGCCAGACCGTTTATCCCAAAACGGACAAAATTTAATTCAGGGGGAAAATCTGCAAGGAAAATCCGAGCAAGTGACACACGACAAAGCGGACAAATAATTGGGGAAAATAAAAATAAAATGAATAATAATAAGAAAAAGAAAAATAGTAAATATATAATAAATAATTATATTACAAATAATAAGTAATATAAGAAAAATGAAATTAAGTTGCAGGAAAAGATCCAGGGAAAATAAATATTAAATTTTCCCCGACAGCTGTTGGTTTCCGTATTTTAATTGAAACAATACTCAATATAATTAATAATACTTTACTATCAATAATTTTGTTAAATTAACCACAATAATAACACTCGGTGGTTATAAAAAAAAAAATAACATTACATAAATTCCATCCAAAATAAATATAATTTAATTAAATGAACACTCTTAAGTTTATTATTAAATAAAAGAAACCAATTATTGTACTTAAATTTTTCCAGACAAATAAGAAATAATAATAATAATCTTACTTTGTTTTATCTCCCAACACGCTTGAGAGAGAGAAAGACACGGAATTTTTCCTCACTCACACTCAAAGAGAAATAAATTCGTCTATATGAAACAAATTTATAAATTTTAAACTAAAAATCTCAATGATAATTTTTATGACCGCTGGGGTACTAGATAATCAAAATAAAATAGTACAATGCTTTGCAATTATGTTAAATAATAATAGACGTAAATAATAATTAATGATCTTATACAAATATTCTAAATAAAATAGAAAAATAATAATTATATTAACTCGGGAATTTTTCATCCGAGTGCTGACATCAGTGTCTGAGGAATTTATAAGTACAGCGTGTATTGTAAAGCTATATACACTACCAATGGGTATGGGTATATATATATATATATATATACCGGCAACGTTTCACGACGTTGCGTACGCTTTTAATATGAATATATATTTAATTACCAAAAATTTTCACCAACCTATCAAATAATATTTAATGATAATTAATAATAATTCTATCCTGTATCATTCGATGAATAATCAATAAAGATAGATAAATAATTCACCGCGGCGACCAACAACTACCGGGGGAGGCTAGCACGTGAAACTATTTTATCCAGCGAAATAAATACAAAGTACTTACTCAAAACAGCAAATCAGCAAAATAACAATAAACTTTTTAATGATGAAATACTACTATCAATTAATTCACCCAGTGAAATTATTTATTTTTAACAATAAAAAACACAATTTTTCTAATCAGCCAAATAAGCACGTCCGTCCACAATGCTTGTCCGTATCTTTGTAACTTCATTGTCTCAACCTCCACCTGTTGGTCGTCGCACACATGACACTACTGTCCCCTTAATTTTTATTATAATTACATTTGTCAGCCCTGGGCCTTACTCAAATTAAAAATATAAATATAAAATATAAACCATAAATCCACAGACAACTGAATGGTACATAATTAATTAATTAAATATATGAACTATTACTCTATATCCTTCACATCGGATAATGAATTAAATATTAGGTGTACAAAAAAGTTCTACCCGTTTTTCAAAGATGGAGTTATCTAACAGCTATTTATAGGTTAGCTATGAATACGTATATGTACATGCACAGCTGTTCGTACTCTTTAAATTCATCAAACTTTTAATATATTAATCTTCGATATATATATTTTTTTATTAAGTTAAAAATGGAAGTAAGTAATGAGCATATCCGCCATTGTCTTTTATATGAATTTCATCAAGGAAAAAGTGCTGCTGAAGCTCAAAGAATAATCTGTGCAACTTATGGTGACAGTGTTATTGATGACAGTACTTGTCGAAGATGGTTTCGGAAATTCACAAACGGAGATTTTAATTTAAATGATAAACCACGCTCTGGAAGACCTTCAACAATCAGTGACGAGAAATTGGAAGAATTACTGAATCAAGATTCTGCACAAACACAACAAGAACTTGCGAAAAAGTTAAACGTTACTCAACAAGCTATTTCTGAAAGATTACATGCTTTAGGGAAGATTCAAAAAGAAGGAAAATGGGTACCTCATGAATTAACTCCAGAACAACGAGAGAGACGAGTTGACACCTGCCTGTCGTTGCTTTCACGACATAAAAAAAAAGTTTTTTGTGGAAACTTGTAACAGGGGACGAAAAGTGGGTTTACTATGAGAATCCTAAACGTCGAAAACATTGGGTAGACCCAGGACAACCAACGACATCAACACCAAAACGTAATGTTTTTGGGAAAAAAATATTGCTTTGTATTTGGTGGGATGAGTGGGGCGTGCTATATTATGAGTTACTCAAACCAGGAGAAACCGTTACTGGAGAACGCTACAGTTGTCAATTAAAAAAATTAGCAGATGAAATCAACAGTAAAAGACGATTTGCGGGACAAAAACCTCGACCAGTGATACTGCAGCATGATAACGCCAGGCCTCATAGAAGTTCAATCGTCCACCACACTATAAATGATTTACAGTGGGAAGTTTTACCGCACCCGGCGTATTCACCAGACCTTGCACCGTGTGATTTTCACCTATTCCGTTCATTGCAAAATTACTTGGCTGACAAACACTTACAAAATGAAAACGAAATGCAAAAAACAATAGATGATTTCATTTCGACAAAAGATCAAGCCTTTTATCGCCGTGGGATCCATCAGTTGCCTGAGCGTTGGCAAAGGGTAGTAGATGCTGATGGTGGTTATTTTGATTAAAATATGTATTTTATTTAAAATTTTTAAATATATTTTTTTTTGACAAAAAACGGGTAGAACTTTTTTGTACACCTAATAATAGTAACCCCAATAATAAACATCAATTCACGTCATCAGTGGGATGACAAGTTTAAACAAAGTAATGTGTTCTCAATTTTTGGGGCATAATATAATGCTGGATTATGCATCCCAATTAATTCAAAATTATAAATACATAATTAAAACAAACAAAAGTCACGCGATTGTGCTTAAATCATAAATTATAAAAATAAAAATAAATTAAATCACACATGTGCTCTCTCATACCCTTCGCGCATGCGCGAGC
Source organism: Microplitis demolitor (assembly GCF_026212275.2). Lineage (NCBI taxonomy): Eukaryota > Metazoa > Arthropoda > Insecta > Hymenoptera > Braconidae > Microplitis > Microplitis demolitor. The sequence goes on from NC_068554.1 coordinate 9,968,313, forward strand.
ACCGTGTACGGACTGCCGTCTCATCGGCGAAATGGCGGAATGCCCGCGCAACGATTCAAATTCAAATTTATAATTAAAATAATTAGCTTAAAACTAAATAAAATCAAATAATTTTAATCGTTACGTGACACGGTCGCGGTCTTTTTCAATACAAACGTATGCCTATGGGATTATGTAATGCCCCGGCGAGTTTTCAGCGTGTAATGGATAAAATAATTCACCTGATTTATCTCCGTTTGTATTCGCGTACCTGGATGATATAATCATCGTAACCCCGACTTTCAAGAAACATCTGGAGATGTTAGAAGTCGTGTTGAGTCGGTTACGAGGCGCTGGGTTTACTTTGAACTTCGACAAAAGTAAATTTTGCCAGCAACAGGTACGATTTTTGGGCTTTTTACTGGATAAAGAGGGACTCAGGCCAGACCCTGAGAAAACTGAGCCGATATTGAATTACCCGCGGCCGGAAAACGTCAAACAGATACGTCGTTTCAATGGTATGATAAACTGGTATCATCGCCATTTGAAAAACGTCGCGTGTGTAGCCAGTCCACTGTATCGTTTGACTCGCAAAGATGTACCCTGGAGACGGACTGAGGCTGAGGAAGAGTCTTTCCAGTCCCTTAAGAAAGCACTCGCGGAAGCCCCAGTCTTGTCAACGCCTGAATACACGCTACCGTTCACATTATACACGGATGCTAGTCAGTGTGGGCTCGGTGCAGTCTTAGTTCAACGTAACGGCGATCGTGAGTATCTAATTGCGTGTGCGAGTAAGGCACTGAACAGTGCTGAAGCAAATTACAATACGACTGAAAACGAATGTCTTGCGGTAGTTTGGGCCGTGCGTAAATTTAGACATTAGTTGGAAGGTTTCAAATTTACAGTCGTGACTGACCATGCCAGTCTCCGATGGCTTATGAACGCTCGGGATCCGACGGGAAAATTAGCCCGGTGGGCTATGGAGCTCTCCGAGTACGATATGAAAATCGAGTATCGAAAAGGGGCGGAAAATGAGGCCCCGGATGCCCTCTCGCGTATCTACGAGGACCAAGAGCCTACCGAGAGTCATGTCAATGCCCTGGGTGAAGCTGGAAATGACGAATGGTATAAGGAAAAATGTCGTTTGTTGACTTCTGATCCAGAGGCATTACCCGACTACCATTACGAGAATGGTAGACTGTATCGACGTCGGCCTGACTCGATGAGACAGATCCTCGGTGAAGAAGATAACGACTGGAAGTTAGTCGTACCAGCTGACCAACGAGAGCGTTTACTCCAGGAAGTCCACGATCATCCGCAATCTGGTCACCTGGGTGTCCAGAAGACATACGCTCGGGCGATATTGAGGTATTATTGGCCCGGAATGTTTCGAGATATACAGCGATATGTCAACAGTTGTGAACGATGTCTTGAGTCAAAGCCAATTCAGCGCAAACCAATTGGTTTAATGACCCCAAAGATACCCAGTGAGCCTTGGGAAGTCGTAGCAGCGGATACGATGTCGTTTACGCGTTCTCGTGCGGGTTATTCGTATTTACTCGTGTTTGAAGACTTATACATGCGGTGGATCGAGTGCGTTCCAGTTCGAGCTGCAAACGGGAAAACTGTTGCTAAAAGTTTTCTACAGTTCGTAATTAATTGTTAGGGCGTTCCACGCGTATTTTGGACCGATAATGGCAGTGAATATTTGAATCGAGATGTCGTTGATCTCATTCAAGAGTGTGGTATCCAGCATACTACCACACCACCGTATCATGCCCAAGCTAACCCGGTTGAAAGGGTCAACCGTAATTTAAAAACCATGATCATGAGTTACTTGGGTGATGATCACCGTGACTGGGATTTAAATATTCATGCATTCCAGTTCGCGTATAATACTGCAGTACATGAGTCACTCGGTGTGAGTCCCGCCTATTTGAATTTGGGCCGTGATCCCTGCCCAATTCGTAATCATCGAACTACTGATGATAATAATATTGTGGTCGATGATCATGCGGACCGCAGTGGTTGGATTCAACGGATGGATCGTATGGTAGAATTACGTGATATCGTCAATCAACGTATTCGACGATCCTCTGAACGATATGCGGCTTATTATAACGATAAAAGACGTAATATTTTGTTTGAAGTAGGTGATCAGGTATATAAACCTACTCACGTCTTGTCGAAAAAGAGTGAGCAGGTTGTGGGTAAGCTAGCACCACGCTATGCGGGCCCATTTGTCATCTCGAAAGTGGTAACTCCAGTTATCGTTGAAATGGAGACCCCCGAGGGCAAATATATTGGTCGTAGCCATGTTAAATTTTTAAAATTAGTTAAGCGAGCTGAAAATGTCCGTCAGAGGCAAGCTGACGCAATCGCATGGATAAATGCTTTATCTATTACTACTACTTGATCTACCTATGCTTGTCTATGAGTACTATCTATCTCTATTACTGTCTACTACCATTCTGTCGCTGACTATTACTGTTCTACTGCTATCTACAATTACTACTGTCGCTAGACTGTTCTGCACTGTATTATTACCCCAAAGGAATCAATGTCATTGTTAATACGTCTCTATAGGAATGCTGTACCACGAGTGGATCCAGAACCCAAATCTGGCCGTGGATACCTACCACTTACACGAGCCGGGGAAGATATGGATATTGGGGCTGAAATGGGGCACGCCAACGTGGAAGGCTAGGATCGTCGGGCTATTCAATAAAAGGCTTGAGGAATGGCGCCGACTGGCCTAAATGCCAGCGCGACAACCTCCAGGATGTGTGCGGTGCGGCCAACAGGGACATCCTGCTCGCAAATGTGAGAACTTCCCTCGGGAGATAAAACCCTTTTGTGACGAGTGTTTACACTTCGTGGATGGAGTGAAGTGTTACGGCCCACATGGACGTGCGCGCCTGGCGTTCCGGGGACGCTGTATGGTGTGCACTACACGAATAGAGCAGACGCGATGCCCAAAGTGCGAGACCACCTATGAAGAGCAGTTATGGTCCTTCCCGTCCTTTCCGGAGATGACTTTGTATCCGGAGGAGGAGGAGTTCTATTATCGGAATAAAATGAATTTGGAAACTTTACCCGTATGTTGTCTCCCGGAGGGTGAGGGGGCCCAATGAACTCGCCAAGGACGCAGGCCCTATATAATCTCATCATTTATTATTTATTTATTTTTGTTGATTATTTATAACTTATGAATTCTTTTTCTCACCTTTATAAAATATTATGTAACCAACTATTGGGATTCTGTCAGGATACGGTCTAATGCCCGGTGTATAATGTACTCTATAGCTGACAGTAAAGCCAACGAAGGAGAGAATATTTGATGTTTAGAATCATACTTTCTTTCCCTTTTCACTCCCCTCTCCCATCGACGGTTCGGGCAAGTGACGGCGGCCAGGTTGGTGAACAACCCGTTTGATTTTCCTTTTTGGTAAAATTGTTTCTTTTGATTTTGATTTGATTCTTTTGTTTGTACATCCGGTACAAAAGATCCAGGTATAAGTATTGGATTTAAGGTTTTCAGGTGATCGTGCCGGCGAAATGTAATGCAAAGTCTCGCCCGCATTTTTCGGGGCAAAACACGGCCTGGTGGGGGGGGGGGTGTCACGTAACGATTCAAATTGTTTGATTTTATTTAGTTTTAAGTTAATTATTTTAATTATAAATTTGAATTTGAATCGTTGCGCGGGCATTCCGCCATTTCGCCGATGAGACGGCAGTCCGTACACGGTGCTCGCGCATGCGCGAAGGGTATGAGAGAGCACATGTGTGATTTAATTTATTTTTATAATTTATGATTTAAAACACGAATGCGTGACTTTTGTTTAGTTTAAGTACGTATTTATAATTTTGAATTAGTTGGGATGCATAATCCAGCGTTATATTATGCCCCAACAATTGTTATCATATTGTTTCATTGGAACTTGTCATCCAACTGATGACGTCCAGTGATGATTATTATTTGGGTTATGATTAATTAATTTATTATCCGATATGAAGGATATAGAGTAATAGTTCATATATTTAATTGATTAATTATGTACCATTCAGTTGTCTGAGGATTATGTTTTATATTTTATATTTTTTAATTTAAGTAAGGCCCAGGGCTGACAAATGTAATTATAATAAAAATAAAGAGGACAGTAGTGTCATGTGTGCGACGACCAACAGGTGGAGGTTGAGACAATTAAGTTAGAAAGATACGGGATAGCCGTGTGCACGGACGTAATTTGCTCGACATTGTTGTTCGGTTACTAAAAATAAAAAGATAATTTTGAAGAGAGAGATATAGTGATCGTTTTTCGTAATTTATTATTTTTGCTGATTTTTGCTGATTTGAGTAAGTACTTTATATTTCTGTTCGCTGGATAATATTTTTCACGTGATAACCTCCCCCGGTAGTTGTTGGTCGCCGCGGTGGTGAAAATTAATTATTAAATAAATTGATACTGGATGATACATGATTCCTATTGTTTATAATTATAGTTAATAATTATCAGTAACCATTGGTGGTTGTATTGTTGCGCATATATATAGGTATATTTGAGTTGAGTGCAGCGCGGTGAAGCGTTGCCGGTATACCTATATCTACAACTATAGTATATATAGCTATAGAGCGCATACAGTACTTGAGAAAAATTCCTCAAGTACTGACATCACCACTTGGGTGAGAATTCCAGAGTCTTTATAATTATTATTCTTTGTATTATTAGAAATATCTATACGATATTATTAATTATTATTTATGTTTGTTATTATTTAAAATAATTGCGTGACATTATTTTCTTTTATTTTTGATTATCTGTTTACCCCAGCGGTCTGAAAATTATTATTGATAGTTTTATTTAAGAATTTATAAATTAAATTTATACTAAGGAATTTATTAGTTTTGAGTGAGAGTGAGAATAAATTCCGTGTCTTTCTCCCTCTCACCCGTGTTGAGAGAGTAAAATGAAATAAGAGAATTATTATTATTTATTATATTGAACGAAACTGAGTGAAATAATTATTTCTTTTATTTGGTATTAAAATTAATATTATTAATTAATTTAAATTATATTTAAATATTATTTATCTGGGTTACTGAATTTATGTAATTATATTTTTTTTTGTTGATAAGCACCGAGTGTTATTATTGTTCCAAATTTACCAGAAATTGAATATTGTGTAACATTATAATTTTATATTGTTTATATAAAATGGAACTCGGAAACCATCAGCTATCGGGGAAAATTTAATATTTCTTTTCCCTGGATCTTTTCCTACGACTAAATTTCATTTTTCTGATCTTATTTATTATTTGGATATAATCATTTGTAATATATATTTACTATTTTTCTTTTTCTTATTATTTATTTTAATTTTCTCGATTGTTTGTCCGCTTTTTCGCAAATCACTTGCTCGGATTTTCCCTCGTATATTTACCCCTGAATTAAATTTTGTCCGTTTTAGGATAAACGGTCTGGCGCCTGCGTGCACTAACCCAGCCTGAGGAGCTGGTCCAGGCACGACATTTAAATATTATTCATAGTTTTATTATTGTTTAAAATTTATTATTTATTTTAATCTGAGGGAAATATTTAAACTCATTTATTTTCTTTATTATTTAATATTATTATCTATTTATTACGCGTGGGCGACCTCATACGATATATTGAGCTGTTCCGCGTCTCCGTCGCGGATTTACAGGATAAATATACGTTATATGGCGCCCAACGTAGGGCCAGGGGGTCAATAATTTTTAAATTCATAAATTTTCGAATAAAAATCAAATCTACGAGGTTTCACGGAGGAGCAAAACCGAAAATAAAAATTTGATTGGCGGATAAAAATAAATCTGAAGATTTCTCGAATATTTAATTTTTATATACATTTATTGCATTTAATTTACATACTTACAAATATAACAAAATGAACGCGTGGGAATAGATTCTCGCTGAAACCGATCAGCTGATCGCTCGGGCGTCCTTGATACGCATACGAGGTGGCGCTACGGATGATGAAGTCACTCCGGGTGAGGATAATAACGCGAACGAAAATGCGAGCGCGGTTGAATTCGCGAATAATATTGAACACCGGGGTACACCGATCAGCGAGACCGAAGATGAGGGTCTCCGTGAGTTTTTTGAACATAGCCGCGGTCCTCCACAAGAACACATGATCCCAACAATCGTGCACGGCCCAGTGAATCGTTCTGGCCGATTCTGTCTTACTTTAAAGTTACTATGACTTAAATTACCAGCACTCGAATGCCAGAGAAAAGGACAGTAAATGAAAAGACAAATGTATACAAAAAAACATGTGTAGTATATTGACAGATTTAATTTTACAAAATATTATAATAATGAACTTACCCCAATGGGTTGATATGCCTGCACACACACTCACTTCAGATTCGCCAATTTGAATCTTGTGTACACAGGAGTTTACAATGTTTTTATGGTTTTATCGAGATTTACAGATTAAATCTTTTCACGAGAATGCTATGCACGCTGAACTGATAGGCCGGCTTTGCTTTCTAGTGAATTTACGATGATATATATATTCTTTAAACGATTTTTAAAGAAGTATTAACTATTTCCGAACAAGGACTCCGATTGCTTAAGCGGTGGACGTCACGTGAAAGAGTTTAGTTAATTTTATCGCGAACTTAAATGATTTTACTCCAGGTATCCAACCTAGGAGTCCAGATGCCTAGGCGTAGGACCTCACGAGGAAAGGTTTTAAGAATAAAATTCAAGTCGCGTAATTTATATTTCAAATAAAAGAATCGAGTTGCGATTATCGATCTAGGACCCCCGATTGCCTAAGCGTGGAGCGTCACGAGAACGAATTTTGAAATCGACTCAGTGAGTCTTACTCGCGGATAGATCCGACAAGGGTTTTAGTTGCGGCGGTAATGACTGACTTTGATTATTTTTCCGGGGTTTTTATATGAAAAAGTTTGAAAGAAAAGTGGGGCCGGAGATGCCTCTTGCATAGGTTAAAGACGAAGAAGGCAATAATATAGAAGGGTTTGATTTCTTTTGGACAGCTGAGAATGACATTTTATTACGGAAGTTCTTGGAATTTTGTAGTAAACAGGATGTAAATAGAAAAATAAGTCCGTGGTGTACTGCTTAAAAATAAAGTAATGAATATATGATGACATTTGTGATCGATATATTACATACCCAAGGAAAATATAATTTTAAAAATAATACAAAATTGAGATGAAAAATCTTTAGTGATAGGTGAAGGAACGGAGAGGTTCTGTGGGGGACCATATAAATTTTTAGAGACTGCGTGTCTATGATGACATTTATTATCAATATTTTTTTAGGTGATTCCGAGAAATGTAATTAAAATTTAAAATAGAAGAGCTTCCTATGGTGGAAAAGGGAAAAGTAAGGATCCGCGGGAGACCGTGAGATTCTGTAAAAACGATGTTTCTCCAAAATATATAGTGACATTTATTATCGATATTTTGGACACTCCTGAGAAATGCAATTAAAAATTAAAAATAAAATAAAATTAGAGATAGATTTCTATATTGGAAAAGAAATAGTAAGGATCCACGGGAGATGTAAGGCCCATTGGTAACAGATGGTTAAAATAGAAAGGTCGTAAAAATTTGAGTTGAACTAGAACAGAGAAATGTTTTGACAAATTTATTGAGCCCTTTTCGGTGACTTTTATGATGACAAGGGACTCGCAGCCGCGGAAGATTCAGAGAAATCTTTTCGTGGGACATCTGGAAGACATTGAGTCGGTGGATTCTTTATAAGGGATCGGCCGTAGTGGTGCAGCTGTGCATAGAGAAAGAAAGACGTACTATTTCCTAGTTGCTTGTTCTTATCTACGTCTCTCTTTCTTGTAACTTGACCGCTCATACTCGCATATCTTTCTGTGGGAATTCAGAGCAAGCCCAAAATACGTCATAGATATCTATATATGGTCAACGTACGCATACATAACACACACATATGTACAAAACTCATGCACATATACGTATGTACGGATACCCCTGTATTATTGTATCTTTGGTGAGTGTGCTCCGAATTCTTCAGGTTAATTCTTATAATATATATATATATAAATAATTAACGGAAAAAATTACTGATCTTAAGGTTCAGTTGAGTGGTGACTCAGGTGTACCGATTGTTACATCTCTACCCCCAGAGTCGTCATCGCCCTCGATGACATTAATTTATGCAAGGAAATTTCTTTGCTTAAATGTAAATTAATGAGGATAGGTCAACCTGAATCATCAATCAACTAATTAAAATATTTGTTACAATTATGCTTGATGATTAGAGGAATCCCTGGACTTCGAGTGGTAGTTGTTTGATGGCTTGGCACATGTGTTGGCTTCTTCTCTCTCTCCTTAAAGGGACAGTGCGTCTAAGGGTGATGGTGACATATTTCAGTTAATTCTAAATTTCTTAGCGTTGTCCTTGTAGGCGTTGTCTTAGGCGTTTTGTTTTCTTAAATTTTTGGGGTAGTGGGAAGAATTTTGAAACTTGATTGGTTCTCCTCGAATCCTACCCTTGTGGATCTTTGTATCCTTCGTGGATTTAAATACCCGTGATTTTCTCGTGATCATCATTCTCTGGTTTTCTTCTTGTCGCGACAAGTGAAAGTGAAAGTGAAGAAAGAAAATGGCTTTCGTTGTCAAAGATGAAGAAGTCAAACTTATCGAGGAGGTCATTGTCCAGGAGGACGCTTCATCTGGGGAACAGGCTGTTCCATTGGAGGAAACTCTTGCGGATCCGTTATCCGTCGAGGTGGATCCGTTAGGGGTCCCATCAGTCGTATTTAAAGAAGATCAATGGTCATGCTGTCCTGAACCCACTGGGGTGAATCCAGAGGTTCAATCCATAGTGGAGGTGAGTGCATTACGTATAAATATAATTACAAATTCTTTTTCTTCCCTTTCCTTATTTGTTTAATTATATGTTCATGTTGTTCTTTTACAGGAGTTGCTGGTTCAAAATCAGCGGTTGATGCAATTACAGCAACAACAACAACAGCAGCCGATCGACTTATCGGCGTCAGGGGACCAGGCGATTGAAGAGCCGGTCCCTTCGACGTCATCGGGGGACGTCGAATTGCGACGATTGTTGACCCAGCCGGCTCGTCCCAAGTCGACGTACAGTCGTTGGGTGCGCTGCCCAGCTCCTGAAGGGATACAGGCAACTCCTCGGATTCCTCAGGTATGTACATCGTTATTACTTTTACTATTTTCCTTCTCATCAATATTCTTTTATTTTAAAGAAGTTTTCAATTTGTGTTTGTTTGTTTTAGAAACGTTCCATAAAAAGAAAGCGGCCCGAGCCGGTAGCCGGTGGAAGCCAAGGGGCCCCTGAACCGAGGATTCGTCCTCCAGTCTTCAAGTTTTTGGAGCATTCCAGGGTCCGGGTCATGTGTGGGGATACCATGGCCGTGAGAGTGCCCTTCCGGGTGACGTTTGTGGACGGACACACCTTTCCAATCCCATTCACGGATCCACTGGTGGGTTTGTTGGCGCCGATGACGTCTCTAGAGGCGAGCTGGCTGGTGGCAACCATGCCTTGGCCCTTAATGGACCATTTCGTCTTCGAGTCCCTTTTGGCAGTAAGTTTCCTTTTCTATTTCTATATACATATATATACACATATACATATATATGTACATTCATATGCATATGTATTTAATATCATAATTCTTGTTACAGCTGATCGTTGCGATGTGTCCTATGCACCTGTGGGATCTGGCGGAAGGATCACCTCCTCGCATAAGGATAATAATCGAGGAGCTGTGGGACAAATGTTCTTCACGGGTGGCTCGCTGTGTGTACTGCGGCAATGGTCGTCGAGCGCAGCAATAATTAAAATATATACATATATATATAATAAATTTTATGTACGTCACTGTAAACTGACTTTTTGTTTTATATTAATAAAAGAAAGAAAATTTTCTTTAAATATCTGCGTAATTACTTGTAGTCATAAGATTTTCCTAGACTTCCTTTTCCTCTTCTTCATGTAGTTAGTAAGTTTGTTCAGATCTTAATGTCTTTGCGCTCTCTGTTCTGCTGTTTTATGCTGCTGGTCATCGTTGGTTGATATTCTTTGTTCTTATACATTATATCCTTGTAGAGAAAGACATTTATCTTTTAGTTTCAGCATTAAGATTTGTTAGTTTCGTTCTAGGGTTTCCTTCCTTATTTCTCCTATAGATGTTTCCCTTTGGAAAAAGGATGGGACGTTGAGGCAAGCACGCTTGCTTCAAGTGGCCCCAATGAATCTTTCCTCGTTGTTGTTGATGTCTGGGACTGAGTCGTGTGTCGGTGCATCTGGTAGGTTCGTTGACTGCCCATGGGGTTTTCCGGAGTGGAGAGGGGTACGGGGGAACGACTGAGGTCGTGTTTATCCCTTAACCCATGTTCACTTCTCATGGTTATTTTAACTTATTGCTAAGATCATATATATATATATATATATATATATATATATATATATATATATATATATATATATATATGAAAAAGAAATTTTCGTTACAATCTAATGATTATGATTATTAAATTTTATCAAAAAAAAAATTTTTTTTTCCTTTTTCTCTTAGTACTATTTTTATTCACGGATATATATAAATATACGTCATTATACTTCTTAACTTATTTTGTAATTGGTGCCGGGAAGCTCCAAATATAGTAAAAATCTTTAATAATTTACGCATATATACATATATTCGTACAGATATTTTGGATATTTATTTTAAATTACTTAAAGTAAATCTAATTAACAATCAATGCAAGTTAAGCCTAATACTATCCCTTATTCTAACATGCAATTTGTAAAAAGAATTATAATATAATTTAGCTGCTTTATTGCAAGGCTTAAGAATTATGTATATTGTTATTAATATAATTATTGTTATTATTAATTTATACGAAATTAGAATATTTTTTTTTCCTTTTTTGAGTATTCTTTTTGTAATATTTTTTTGTTTATTCATTCTTTTTATATATATATAATTTTTTTTTTTTTTTTTTTTTTTTTTTTTTTTTTGTTTTAATTTATATGTTTACATAGTTATTGTAGCGTCATACTTAATTTAGCTGAATTACTTATATTGTCTGAGTGCCCATGTATTTTTAAATTTAGGTATTTTAACTTATTATTATACTTAGTCACTGTTTTCCTTATAATATTCTTATGGCGTTTCGTAGACAGAGTAACAGAGTAGATACATATTTTTTTTTTTTTTCTTCTTTTTATATTTTCTTTTTGTTATTTTACTTAATATACACAATATTTATTATATGTAGTATGCGCTATCTTAGTACCTTACTTTATTCGGTTAGATTTTATTATTAACAAACAAACAAATATTCTTTTAAGCCTGATTATTAACCCTAGTACCGTTGATGGCTATTGTTGATGGTTCTATCTTTTGCTTATATATATATATATGTATACATCTATTGATTTGATTATTATAGTTTATATTTCTAAAATATTCTTTATCTTCTTGTTATATTATTGTTTTTATGATAAAACTTATTCCGACCTATGTAATAGTAGAAAATATAACTAATGATGCGATGATTACCAGGCCAAATAAATTTTATATCTAATTAGTATATATATTTATGTGTAATAATGAGATAGAAATATATATATTTTTGTTTTGTTTCAAATTTTGGGAAATTTTTTTTTTTTTTTTTATCTTTTTCGTATACCGTTTTCAAATTACGTATAGATTAAATATTTGTTAATGCGTCTATTCGTACCCATGATTTTAAGAATTAGTTAATCATCATCATGAATAGGAATAGTTGCATATATTAGCATGCATATGGGTTAGTGTTAATTTGTAACGAGCATTGTTAGAGTCGTATTAGCGTGAAGAAGGAAAATGCATAGAAATATATGTATATATATATATTTTTTTTTGTATTAGAGTTTTCCGTCTTCTCGCTAAAGGGTTAATGTTTTTACTTAAACTATGGTTAGCTGAGTCAAATAGATGTATATTAGGTTATCAGTGTATGGGTTAATGTATGTGTTTTCTTAGTATATGTTAGTAAATTAAGAAGTCGAAGAGTTATATATATAATTTTTTTTTTTTTTTTTTTTTTTTTTTTATTTATTTGTACCCACTCGTATCCAGAGGAAAAATTATGATCCTGTTGATAAGAGTGTTTACATGGTTTAGTACATGTGTATTCATTGTGTTAGTAATGATTTTATTTTGTTAGTTCTTGGATATATGATATTATGTAATTATATACGCTGGTATCTTACTTTTCCAGTTAACTTACAGTCGGGTGGTTGTTATTGATACATCATTTCTTTTGGATTATTCTAATTCGAGAATACCTTCTTGTAACTCGGTGTATATGGGTCTGCCTTTTGACTGGTCGATGCCAACGTTGTATTTTCCTTCTCTTGTTGCTGTGATTCCCGTTCGTAGTTGAATTTGGTGAACTTAGTTCTATAACGTCAAGATTCTCTAGCAGTTCTACGTGATTTTGAGGTATCAAGTATGGATGGTAACGGAGTCTCTGGTCTTTACGAATTGAAGAGGTTGATGGTGATGAATATTGCAGATTGATGGACGTAGGACTTGCACGATTTTCTCTTTCATTACTCCAAGATATGAGATCATCCAACAGTTGAGGAAGAGAAAATGTTTCCTGTAAGTCGGTGGTTAAGGATTTAAAAGGTTGCTTATAATTATCAATTATCGCATCTGAATAAATCTGAGTGCTTTCTCGCTGGTAGAAGTGTCCCACCATCAATAAATTTATCAATCTGTAAGCGCAATTTATCGGATAGTTATCAGGTAGGTCTATGTTGTCGGTTGCCCATGGTATTTCCCCAAACAGCCGTGGTAGGTCGAGATTGGAAAGGGGATGCACGTACTGGGCTCGGATTTTCCTATACTTGCGTTGTGTTTTTAAATAACGATGACTAATCCAGTAATTCCTCATGACTTGAGTTCTGATATCCTTATCCTGGGCTATGATCCATGCAGCTTGTATTTCTTTACGGCTAGGTTCGATATTATCAGTAGTTTTTATGAGTAGGGATCCACAAGGGGTGCAGCGATCGGCTTCTAGAGTCCATGGATTCGGATGATTCTTATGTAGGTCACTGCGATGTAAACGTCTTAAGGCTCTTAGACATATACGTCGATGCCAATGTTCTCGTATTACAATTAAGGAGACGAGATAGATGAACAAGGTGTCTATACCAAGGGGACGACTTCTAGAAGAGTATTCGTCTGTTGTTTCGAGAGACATATTGCTTGTTTTATAAAGGAAAAGATTTTAACTGATGATCTCGTACCCACTGTCTTATGCAGATGGCGTTAGTTAAAGCACAGTAGTAATTTTTCCTGAGTCCGTGGGTCGTGCAGGTAGTTGACGAGGTGCGAATTACGTCAAACTTAGGACAATTATATTTTTTAATCTCTAAGTTTACAATGTCACGATTCAGGATCTTTTGTAGATAAGTAGCTTTAATTGATCCTTTAGTGTAGACTTTCTTTGCGTTCTTAGCGTAATTTTTAAGGATATTTATTACTTCTTGGAGTTGGGTATCACCGTCTTCCCAATGAATACCGTGATGTTTTTCCGTTACCCAGTCGTTTCTTTGCTGATTTCGTGGTGTCAGTTTATGATATGGAAAAGGCTGTTCTATTATCCAGTGGCCTAAAATGTCTTCGGTAGTAGCAACCAGGGCAACTTCCTTTGGGATAAATTCTTCCTTGTTATTCCAGAATCCTTGGATATCAATAACTATATCCATATCACTTTACAGTAGTTTTTATTTTATTTACTCTTCAAAGAAAGAAGAAGAACGTGTCTCGTAATTCGTCGAACTGGTTGTAAGCTGAACTTCTTTGATAACTAACACGTGTACAACGATATAGTAAATTTTCTGACCCATAAACTCGCAGATAACTATTTCTGAGAGCCTTGTATTCGCTGAATAGGCAGGCGTTTTCGAGGTCTTCGCGACTTAATGAAGAAGATTTTCTTATTTTGAATGGTTGCAAATATTTGTCGTAAAGTTTAAAATCTGTTACTGGATCGAAGTCATGGGCCTCGTCGTTGAAAAAGTCCTGCTGTATTAAATCGTTTCTGGATCTTAGATGTTGTCTGAATGCTCGCTTAAGTTGTGCTGTTCTCCAGAAATTTCGAAGGATGAGGTGAGCAGTTAGTCGATGGAAATCTTCGAAACCTCTTTGATATTCAGATTGTATTTGACGTTCGTTTATACGAGCGTCTCGCTCTTGGTCAGTGTCGAGTCTGTTTTCGATAAGACCTTTACACATAATTCATTATTATGTGTCGGAGACGTCAAAGGTAAAGCTTCGATTATTGCTGCAAGATTTTGGTCGACCCCGTCGTCGACTATGATGGTTCTTCGATAAGTCGATTTAGTGCTTATAACAGGAGAATCGTTCCTAGTATAACAAAGAAATAGTTTGTAAGTTAGTTTTCGTGTTAGAAAGATTAAATACACCGTTAAGACTAAGGTAGTAATTAATATTCCATGCAAGAGATAAAGTTGTAAATCTTCATGCATTTGGATTGGTTCGATAAGTTGTAATTCTTGTTCTATTTGTTTTAAGGTGTAGTAGTAGGAAAGAAATCCATAGGAATCGATGAGTGATACGGGCGTTGGACTGTCGTCGTTGTAATTGACCGAGCTGAGAGGTCGATATTTGTGAATTTCAGGAAATAATTGTGTAATATTAAGCCCGATCTTCGGTTGAGGTTGTAGTAGGGCCGTTGAGTCTTCTGACCCATACAGGGTAGTAAAACCGATTCTTGCAGAATAGCCAGGGCTAAGGGTGAGAGTTCCCATACCGGATATTTTTATGTATTCAGTGGAACTTCCATGACGTGAGACTTGAAGCAAGCTTAGATGAGGTATGGAGTATATCCATCCCTTAATTTCTTTTAAGGATTTCCAGAACAGATAATGAGTTTTACTCAATCTGATGTCACACCTGCTGAACGAATCGAGTCTTGAATTTGCGAACAAATCAGCTTCACATGAAGGATGGATAGCTGTTTCGTATATTACAAAGTTGGGTTTTGCATATATAGAGATTCCTTAATTCTTGACATTGCTTAAGTTCGTCCTCTTGAACTAACGTGTACCATTCATGATTTGAGGACATCATCAGATAATCGGATCGGGGTTGTATATAGGCGGATCCTTTAGAATTATTTCCAAAAATTTGACGAACCGGATAAGGATGAAGTTTGTACAAATTGTATTCAAGTAACTGCACTAAAGGTAGGCGAAGTGTCAGAATTAGGTTATTCTTGTAAAACTTATGCTCGAACTTCATTAATTTGGAGGCTTCCTCATTATACAGATCTTCTGTTTCTATTCGGATCCGGTACTGCGGATTTTTATTGAGAAACGTTTCCATAGCTTCAAAGATTCTTTTTGGGCTAAGAAGCTGTGGTGGGAATTTTCCAACCAGAACGAGGTTTATTGCTTCGATGACATTTTTCATGAGATTAAGATATTCTTCGAAATAAGCTTGAGTATATACGCTCCAAGCACTTAGGTGTTCAATATACCTTGAGTGTGATATATTTTGTTCAGTCAATGGACCAGTCATATTCTTTATAGGCTCCGAAAATTTGTAGTAAGTCTTGTGTCGAAATGCTAGCCGTATCAGGTCCTCGTATATGTCAGAATAAATGATTTGCCCTTTATTTTCAGTCATCAACGCATCATCTGATTGAGAGGCGGAAATAATTTCATCGAATTTTCGGAGAAAGTCTTGGAGGAGGGATTTCACGCTTGGGTCTTTTGGCGAAGAACGGTTTTGTGCTTGGTCTGGATCAACCAATTGTCTTATTACTTCCATCTGCTTGAATAATTTTCGAGACATGCGCTTGTAGTCTTCGAGCCTTATGTAGTATCGGCATTCCGATTCTGCAATTGATGTCAGGCAATGCTGATAAAGTCCAAGAATTTCCATGTCTGTTATAGAGGGAATTCGTTGTTCCAGAAAGTCCAAGTTCATTACAGTAGTTAGTTTCCATTCTTCTGGAGCAAGGTAAACATCCTTCAAATGCTCATAATAGAGTCCTGCGCTGGGTTCCATGGGTCTTAAGTGGACTGCACTTCCCCTTACGTTGGACACAATGACGATGACATTTATGAGAATCCATTGTAATGCCGCCATGTTGTTTGCTAAAAGTAGTTATTTTAAATTCTTACTGTATTTTTGACGTTGAGAGAGCTTACACTAATCTTAAAATTAAATTAAAGAAGATCGGCATGCGGCATGCATGGGATTAGTTTGGAGGTTGTCGTGGATTTTCATTTGGAACCTGGAGTTCATTAGGGTCAGCTACTCCAGTAATGTTAGACTGAGTGTTCACTGTTCGAGTTCTAGGGGCAGCATAGATAACTTCCTTAGTGTGATCTGGCGGTGCATATGGCAAGTACGGATAGATAGGTCGAGCATGGTTTGCATCTTGACTTCCTTCCTTCTTTTGTGATGACTCTTCGTCCTCAGGTATATAACCTTTTCCAGTCTTTGGTAGATGTAGAAGAAGGTTGGTTACAGAGTCCCATAATGCTCCTATTAACCACACGCTCCATCCGCAGACAGTATGCAGCGCATAGCCGTGGATTAAAGTGTCCATTGCGAACTTTATCTCTTTGAACGTAAGGTAGACTCCAAAGAGTGTTACGCTGAATGTGCCTAAGGTGTTGAAGAAATTATACACCTTTCCCCAGGCTTTCGCGAGAGACAGCCTAATGGCTTCTTCATCCAGTAGATTATTAATCTTGATATTGTCGTCAGCCACGTATTGGCCAGTCGCACCTCTGGCAATAGTGTTTAGTACCGCAGTTCGTTCCAATGGGAACATCATGTAGTCCTTGAGCTTTACAATGTCGTTGTCTGAATAGATATTGCCTGTTGCCAATCCTTGGGCGGGAATATACTTCCAGGAATGATTCGTTGAAGCAGTGAGCTGTTCCGAATTGGGGACTGATGACAGTTTCGGATTCAACTCATACCATGAGTCTTCTAGTCGATACATTGGCGCTAATAAAGGATTACAGTCTATTTGCGTTCCAGTTTTGACTAATATGTGCGTTCGTGGCAACATATAGTATGTATCATTGCCTCGAAGTACCGGCAATTCTTGATAGCATTCTTTCGTGTCCCGTCGTCTTACATCAACAGCTATACATTTAGCGAATCTTATTACTTCGCCTGACACGTGCGCTATGTATCCAGGCTTCTTCATAAACTGGAATGCGAATTCGTCAGGTGCCAGAGTGGCTAGGATGAGTGCATTCTGTAGGACCTTCTTTTCGAGTTCACATTCTTGTCTGATCATGTCATGGTAAAGCATCATAACTTGACTCTGCACATGTCGTTCGAGGTAGACAAACTTCGTATTTACGTATGCGAAGAGATCCATTGATTTGGTGTCTATGCGATTGGCGTCGTGGAAGAATTCACTATTGTCAGAGTCAAGTATAAAGAGTCTTGGGTGTTCTGTCTTGATTAATTTAGTTGCACAGTTGGAAATATGACCTTTAGCTGTTAGTGCGAATGTTACACCTCCAGTAGTGACTGAATATACTTCCTCCCCAAACTTCCGGTTGGTACGATCTTGTATCTTATTTGCAGATCCTTCATAGAGTATGGAGAACTTCCGTGAATTACATTGATCTGGAGGCAATAAATCCCAGAAGGTATTTCCTCCTTCGATATCCATGCACTTACCGCGTTGATATTTGCAGCGAACTCCAGATCTTAATATTACTTCGTTTTGATCCAAATTAATTAGAGTATAGTAGTCTTGTAAAGTGAAGGTAGCATACCCGGTTACAGTAATATCTTCCCAGTTACCGTAAGCGTCGGAGTATGTTCCCCTATTACACCAACCACCGGCCGTAAATGAGCCTGCTAGGGTAATTGGGAATCTGCTCGTTGCGTTCTTTTGTATCCCTGCATGTGTTGCATCGCGATACATAAAAAGTCCGGTTTCATGGATGGTCTTACAAGTTTCGTGGCTCAATTCATGAACAAATTCCATGTTATTGTTTACTTCTCCAAATAGATGATCAAGCTTCCCGCAATGATAAATAGTGCGTTGAATAGTAAGTTTGCATTGAATGATTTTAATGTTCGAAAAACTAGTGGATTGCAGTAACTGGACTCGGGTGTCTCTTATTGTAGGCTTCCCAGTAGGTATGTTGCAATCCTTAATATCTAGCAAGGATAGCGAAGTGACATTTATCGACGGAGTCCCGCAATCACAAGCGATGAATCCGCGTGCCAGTTGGATTGCAGATGTTAACCAGAGAATAATCTTTGCAAGCTCCATAATGTTTACCTGTAGTGATTTATTTAACTAAAACGTGATGATTAATAGAACAAATAGGAAGTAGTAATTGCGTTAGTCAGATTGGGTATCAGTGTTAGAGTTAGTTGAATTTCTAGTGTTACATATTTTTAACTTCTCCACATGCTTAAGTGATCATTTACCCCTTTCATCCTCTATTATAGCTGTATTATTGTCTAATAGTTCAACTATAACATAAGGGCCTTTATAGTGTGAATCAAATTTACCTTTTCGTGGTTCTTTCATAGCATAAACCTGATCTCCAACATTCAAGGTACTGGGGTTCAGGTGAGCGTCATAGTAACGTTTAGATCGGTGTTTAGATTTAATTAAACTAGAAGCCGCGAATTGTCTCATGTCATCCATACGGTTGACTAGATCATGTAAATACGAACCATAAGTTTCGGTTTTATCAGGTGGTGGAAAGGAACTAGGTATACAAGCTGTTTTACCGTATATAAGTTCGAAAGGAGTGAAATTTGTGGATTCGTGTACAGAAGTGTTATATGAAAACATTGCAAAAGGAACGAGTTTGTCCCAGTCATCATATTTATTTACATAATGTTTAATAAATTCTGCCAACACGATGTGACTACGCTCTAGGGCTCCATTAGTTTGTGGATGATACCCTGAGGTAGTAACCTGTTTAATTTTAAAGATTTTAGCCAAATGATGAAATATTTTACCAACGAATGATCGACCTTGGTCGCTCAATATTACACGAGGTGATCCGAACTGGATTATTACATTTCGTGCAAGTGCATCTGCAATGGTTTCGGCTTTTATGTTAGGAATCGGTACAGCTATACAATATTTTGTGAGATTGTCTTGTACCGTCAAAATATGCATATTACCTGATGGTGTTAAGGGTAATGGACCAACTGTATCGATTGATATTTTATCAAAGGGTTCTGCTGGAGTGTCAGTGATTATCATTGGCTCCTTAGTCTTAATTCGGACTAATTTTTGCTCTTGACAACTTCTGCAGGTTCGGATGAATTCTGTGACGTCATCTCGCATGTTAGGCCAGTAGAAACGTTCACGGATTCTTCGATATGTTTTGGTGATGCCTTTATGACCACCCGTCAAACTTTCATGATACTCTGCAATGATATCTCGACGGACATCTTCATCAGGCATTGTTACACTTCCATGACAAATAGTCAGCGAACATTCACAGTCACTCAGGCATTCTTTGAGAAGGTCAATGACGATTGATTGGCTCAAGCCTTCCAGCATATCTCCTGGCTTTGAGATTCGTAATGATTTTATGTTATAATGGTTTAATACATTTTTGACAAATTTTAATACGTCTTTCAATTCTTGTATGGAAAATGAGTCAAAGTGGTTCTTTTTCAACACCGCACTAAGAATTCTATGCTTACCATGCCGTGTTATAAGTACCTGATTAACTTTTGGCTTTTTCAATTTTAGATCTTGAGGATCTATTTTGTCTGTCTCTATCAATAGTCGTGAGGTAATAGTTGTAAACTCGCAGTCAGCGGAAATAAAGTGCAAGTAGTTGTCCCTGAAATATGTCAGATTTTTATTAGATGTATGCAGGGTTAGTTTACTCTCAATATTTTTCATTCCAGGATAAAACAATTCACAAGGAACAGTTTCAGCTACGGATTTTCTTCGTTCTAGCTGTGGTTGGGGTACTTCAATTTCTTCATCCGTATCTGTACTTGAAAAACTTTCGTTGATAGGTGGTAAATTAGCCCATCGTCTACTTGCTGCTCCTGGCGGTATTCTTTCGTCAATTTCTGATCCTGATGTTGATCCTTCAGAAGTTACTGCGGGGGTTGATCGTCTTGCAGGATGTCGAAAGGTTATGCCAGATGGTCTGCCGGGCTGAGGTTCTGGTGCCTTACCAGGACCCTCAGGTCGTGGAGATTCATATGATGGGTTTTCAGCACGTCGATCCCAATAGTAGTGTTCATTTTCTAATGACGGTCCAGGTGACATTTCGACAACATTTTTAGGTAGCGGTACCTGGACAGGTTCAGTTAATGAAGGAGTTTCTTCGTCTTCCCGATTATCTACATATGTCAATTGGTAATCAGCCGATCGAGTTTTTGTGGATAATGGTCCTGGTTTATCAGAACTTTTGGAAGGTGGAATACGATTAGTTGTGAGGCTAGGAAAAGCACTACTTCTACCGTGAGCCACTGGTGGTGCTGGAGCTACAGGTTGAGTGGTCTGTGATTGCTTTGAAGGTCGTCCAACCTTACGTGTTTCCGGTTGAGATGTTGGAATTCGAGCTATTGTTTTTGCACGCTGGATTGGAGGCGGAGGTGCTAATGAAGGGTTACTTGCTAATCTTCGCAACCTTACTCTCTCACCTATAGTGCTAGCGTTCGCTATTGCTGCATTTGTAGCGGATGATCGCAATCGCTCTAAATGCTTGGCGATTGAGCTAGATTGTCTGGCGGCTGTTTCAGACTTGGTCGTAGGTAATACCATAATAACAGGATTTCTTGACAATGCATCTGCATTTAAATTCAATCGTCCTGGCTTGTGATAGAAAACATACTCATACTCTCTGAGTCTTGTTCTCCATCGAACCAAGCGTTGAACAGGTAGCTTAACAGAGTCGATCCATTTCAGTGGTTCGTGATCACATACAAGAGTGAATCTCCGACCGTATAAGTATGGTCGAAAATGTAGGATACCATAAATAACTGCCAAACATTCTTTCTCAGTTGTCGTATAGTTTCTTTCGGCTGGTTTAAGAAGTCTTGATAAATATGCTATTGGCCTATCTTCACCAATTTTTCCTTGACTTAGTATGGCACCGATGGCGAGATCTGAAGCGTCAGTAGTAAGTACAAAACGTTGAGAAAAATCAGGATATTGTAGGACTGGGGATGTGCATAATGCTTTACGCAAGTCATCAAAACTCTCTTGTTGAGCTGTAGTCCAGATGAACGGATTATCTTTCTTCAGCAATTCTGTTAACGGTTTTGCACGCCCCAAGAAATTTTCGATAAAACGCCGATAGTATCCAGCTAGACCGAGAAACTGTCTAATGTTTGTTACGGTTTTTGGTCTGGGAAATTTCTCGATGGCTTCTGTTTTCTTTGGATCTGGGCGCACACCACCATTGCCAATAATATGACCAAGGTATCGACTTCGAGATTCAAAAATTCACACTTATCAGATTGTAGGACTAGATTAGCCTGAACTAGTCTATTAAAAAGTCGCCGGACACGTTTGCCATGCTCTTCGAGTGATGATGCAAAAATAACAACGTCATCGAGATATACAAAGAGTTCGACGTCTTGTAAACCTAGAAGAACTCTGTCCATAAGTCGCTGAAAGGTAGCTGGAGCATTTTTCAGTCCAAATGGCATTCTAGTATATTCATAGTGGCCATTAGGGGTACTAAATGCAGTTTTCTGCTGGTCTTTTGGATCCATTTTAATTTGATGGAAACCACTAGCTAAATCAAATACTGAAAAATACTTAGCTCCTCCGAGTCTGTCAAGAATTTCGACTATGTTTGGAAGAGGATAAGCGTCGACTATGGTTTTCTCATTTAATTGACGAAAATCGATTACCATACGCCAACGTTTATTACCTTTGGAATCTGGTTTCTTTGGAACTATCCAAAGTGGTGAATTATATGGGGAAACAGATTCAGTTATTACACCGTCATTTAACAGCTTATTCACCTGTCGGGCAATTTCTTCCTTATGTACAGGTGGAAAACGATATTGTCTGACAGATATAGGAACTTCGTCAACAGTCGGAATAGAATGTGTCATCATCGTAGTAGCAGGAAGATCGTCTCCAGGGAGGTGAAAAAGAAGCGGAAAATCTCTGATAAGTTCATGCACATGCTCTCTTTCTAGTACGTTTGAATGATCAAGTCGGAGACTGGCGCATATTCGCTCAAATCTATCTTGATCGGTTTCTGGAACATCACTTTCTTCAGAATCATCAAAGAAATCTTCAGAGCTACCGTCACATTCAAAGGGAATAATTTCTTGAGGAGGTATAACTAATTCTATGTCATCTTCATAGGCATTAATTGCATAAACGCAGCAAGTATTATTATTATTTGTAACCAAAGCATTACCAATAAAGATATTCTCGCGAGTTTCAATGCGGGGCAAAAATCCAGTTTTCAAATCTGTTTTGCAGAGATTGATTGGAACTATTGTGCGAGTTCGTGCTTTTAATAGAAGTATTGAGGGTTCGTCTTCTAATTGGAGTGTGGTTATTTGTGGTGTATCGAATGGGTCACCGTTAGTATTTTCGAGCGGAATCGGATGTAGAGGTTCGGAATCTGCGACTATGGTATTATGATGAAAAGATATTTCAACCTTTTCATTTGTTAGAAAGTCAATACCAATTATTCCGTCAGTTGGAATAGGTAGTGGATTCTCGAGAACATGAAATTTCTCGGGATTTGAGAAGAATGTGATCTCTGTTGTACCCAGAGTATCAAGTCGTTCCGTAGGGATCCCTTTTATTGAAACAGAGTCCCAGGTATCAATTACCGTGCGAGGGGCCAGTGCGTCTTTTCTAATTACATTTATGTCAGCATCTGTGTCAACTAGGAAACGAGCTCTGCCGTTTCGCAACTCAGGGGCTGTTAGAGTGACGACTGGTCCTCTACCCTGGACTTCAGACCACATTATGAATTTTCGACTGTTAAGAATCTGATTGTTGGGGGACGCGCTTCCATGGGGTTCGCGCTGTTCGGCGTCGCGTCGTTCCGCCGAACCGCGTTGGAGTTTAAAAGCTCCTTAGGAGGTGCATGGGAGTTTGGTCTCGAATTATTTTGTTGGTTTTGGGGATTACCGGAATTATTGTTATTCCCGTAATTATTTCTGTTGTAATTATTATAACCGTTATTGCCATATCTTTGATTATTATTGTTATTATTATTATCGTAATTATTACGACTATTGTAGTAGTTGGGGTTACTATTGTTGTAATTATTATTGGGACTACTTTGATTGTTGTCTTGAGGAGGATAATTTGGGTAGTATCGTGGGTTATAAGAAACTGGAGGTGGATATGCTCCAGGGGGTGGATATTGGTATGGCATGGGGGGTATATATGGCATTGGAGGGAAGTAGCCCGGTGGAGGATAATATGGGTAGTAACTTCCAGGTGATCGACTTCGTGAACGATAAGGTTCTGAACTACTACGCTCAGAATAATTACGTTTATCACGTGGTGGTGTCGTATCTCGCACCGGAGATCTACTATACGAGTTAGAAGATCAAGTATTGTCTTCGCGAGCGAATCGAAACGGTATTGTGTTTCGACGCTCCTCGTCTTGAAAACTGACCATTCGAGTTCTACGCGGTAGGTCAAGATTCGCGGATTCAGATTGCGCGTAAGCTAAATAATTAGAATTACGGTGAGAGCTACCTCTCAGGTCTTCCTCGAGCCGTAATGCAATTTTATATGCATCGTCGAGAGTACCAGGATTTTGGACACTTACTCCGTATATTAAATTGTCCAGTAGTCCGCGTTTAAATGACTCGAGTGCTAATCCGTCTAACATTTTCTTCATCGCAGCTACCTCAGCGTCATTGTTAAAGCTTTCGTTTAGTGCAGTTATTGCATTAGCGCGAATTTTCTTTATTCGGGTATAGTAACTCAGGATCGACCTATTTTGCTTGAGTCGAATGGCTTGAATATCCGCGCAATATTGTGGATACGTTTTCTTAGTGGCGAAATATTCTTTAAGCGCGTCTCTAAGAGTATTCATTGTATTAATTGTCTTATCCGCGATCGCGTCTCTAGCCGTGTCCTTGAGCTTAGATTTTACTCCGTTAAAATAAGTGTTTACGAGATTTTCTGGTACGATTGTAAGGCCAGTTTCTACGTCCTGTTAGAACGCTTGTAAAGGCATGTTTTTACCGTCAAAACTCGGGACTTGCATTAACGCTTGATGCAATGTCATACTTTCCCCGAGGGACGTGTTCATTTGATCCGTAATGTTCGCGTGGCGGGTGATATTATGGACTTGTTGGTCTAAATCATTATTGTTAGCCTGTGGATCTAATCCATCATTGGCTGGTGGATTCATTTTGATTAATTACTTAGGAAAAGGTTTTAGGAGTAATATAGAGATAGTAAAAATGAGAATTTTGGTAAATAGTACGAAGTTAGCAAGAAAATCTGCAATGGTCAAACGCAGGTGAAAGTTGCGTTAATCAGAACAAAAATTATTTACCAATTAATTGTTACCAAATTAAAAATAGCATTGAATTGAATTTATAATTGTCTCTTGTAAAGTGAGTAGTGTTTGAGATTTGTTAATTGCTTGAATGAAGTGTTGTGTCTGTTTGTGTTTGTTGATCTTTAGTTTTAGGATTCTTATCGACACTACTGGTGGGTGAATTATCTGTTTCCTGAATGTTTACAGTATTTGTTAAATTTTCTTTTTTTTTTACAGGATACGGACCCAGTGATCCTTTATCCAGTATCGCTATTAACTTTCGTATCTGAAATTTTCTCCCGGCGCGTTTACCGCGTTTCATTGAGTGTTTGAAATGTGAGTAAAAATAAAAGTGAAATAGGTTTATTTTATGGAACTACAGTTATTTTCTCCTCCAAATCTGGATGATTTATTTCCTGATTTTGTAAAGTGTTCGTTGGATTTTGTAAAGATAACGGTATTGTTACGGGAGTGTATGATAACTCTCCCCTATGGTATATTGCAACTAATTTTCGCAACTGATACTTTCTTCCAGCACGCTTTCTGCGTCTCATTAAATATTTCCAAGTCGTACGTGCAAGTCACCCTTCTCAATTGCTCCAATGATCAATTAAAGAGTAAGCGTACTACAATAACTGATCTTACGAAACACTACAAGCTCTTATGGTTTTTTGAAAATGAGTGGATGAGTGAATAATGAATGAATCGCCTGGAATCCGACAAAAAGTCTGCGGTCTCCCAATTGATTCGATGAAAGATTGAATAGAATCCGTCAAAAAGTCTGCGGTCTTCTAAACAACCGTGATTAATGAGATGAGTAATGAATGAATAATAACTGATCCAAAGTACCAAAAATAACTTGCGATTTCGGGCGCAAGAAGGTGGCAAGTTGTTTGCACGTAAAACGCAGTAGTACTATAGAATGAAGAATCACTTTAGAATATCACAATTTATTTTCACTGAAATTGATTCTAATTTAATAATTAAATTTATCGATAATAAATTGATTTTTGTCTGATACTTGCATACGCGGGT
Source organism: Microplitis demolitor (assembly GCF_026212275.2). Lineage (NCBI taxonomy): Eukaryota > Metazoa > Arthropoda > Insecta > Hymenoptera > Braconidae > Microplitis > Microplitis demolitor. Next base: position 9,993,908 of record NC_068554.1, read on the forward strand.
CTAGAGGCGATAATCTATAATTAAATTTCAAAAATCTTTTAGGTATGTGGATTGATGTAAGTTTGTAATTAATAAAACTTTGTGACCGATTTGCGTGTAAATACTTTTGTATAAAAGGGCACGATGGTGCGTCTTCTATGATTGCAACTTATCTTTCGATGTGATATTTAATTTTAGTTCGTTTAGTGCGTTTTAGTGTAGATGAGTTGGGCATGAACGTGTAGTAGTGATAATTTGTGTAGCTAATAAAATTGTAGGTAACAATAAATTTGAATTTATTAAACTGAAAGTACAGCACTTTTCAACTAAAGCCTTTATTTTTCTTTTCGAAAATATAGTAAAGGTTAAAGATTTTTTTTTTTTTTTTTTAAAGATAAATGAAAATAAGTTTTAAGAACAGAATAAAGAAAAAATTTATTGCACAAGAATTTTAAGGTAAGAGTCTTAGGAGTGATTTAAAGATTTACTCCAGGATTTTATTAAAAAGATTAACAAAAATTAGTATAGAAAAAGATTTCAGATAAAGTTTATAGGTTTTGACGTTCAAATATTTTTAATTTATTTAAATTGATTTCGATGCGTTTTGATTTTCTGCGATTTTTAGCGAAATTATTTAAAAATTTGAGATAATTGTTTCGGTAATTAATTTCAATGATGGAGTTAAGAAAACTGAATCGGAGTTATTTTTATTTTTAAATGTTAAGAGAAAGATTTCGCTTTTTTAAATTCAATAGGAATGTTTTTAAATTATGAAGAAAATTTGTAAAAGAGATTCCTTTTGAAACAAATAGTGAATATTTTTATCTTCAATTTTGAAGGGTTTTTATTTTTGAAATCTAGGAATTAAAAAAAAAAAAAATTTGTATTAAAAATTTTGAGGATTAAGATTTGGAAATTGAATACTTAAAATTACAAGTTGAAATCTAACTCAGAAATTTCAACAAGGCAGAACGTTTATTTTTGTTAAAATTACAAGAATCGAATAATATTATAAATTTTTAGTGAAAAGAACAATTCACCAGCGTATCCCACTGCTGTCACCAAATTTTTCGACTGTCACGATCGAAGTGAGTGAAGGCGACGGGCGAAAGGGTCATTTTAAATCTATTATTTAATATCAGAATGCTGATTTTCCCCTTTCTATAACTCAGCCAAGGAGTTCGATTGAACCTCACGTGGTTAGTGTGAGAATATAGGGATTTGAGCACCGATTATTAATTAATAGATTAATGCATGGAATTACTTTTATTCTGTCATCCAACCAAGGAATTACAATCACGTGTCTGATATAAGAATGTTATAATTTCGTGTTGCTTTACAACTTATTTGTCTATTTGTACCGAGCGGATGTACTATAGACAGTCCCGTTCAATGACCTGCGTGGCGTTAGGGTAGGTCAGGGATTTTCGAAGCGAGAGGGATATTGGGTCGATGAATATGGGCCCTCGAGAAGACCGTGTTCTTTCTCTGTCTTACTTTAAAGTTACTATGACTTAAATTACCAGCACTCGAATGCCAGAGAAAAGGACAGTAAATGAAAAGACAAATGTATACAGAAAAACATGTGTAGTATATTGACAGATTTAATTTTACAAAATATTATAATAATGAATTTATGACAGAGAGACTAATCTTGCAAAGTCTGGTCGCACCTAGTATTATAGTCGAATAATAGGGCGCCACTGGAAGATGGACTCGGCCTTCCAGAACCGGATGTTGTAGGATTTTATTTTAATTAATTGAGACTAATTATTTATTCAGGATCGTTTGTAATATTTTGTGAGTGAGAAGAGGAACTATAGAATAGGCTGAAATAATGTTAATTCAAATTTTATTTAGTTTAAGCACCTTGCTTTATTCATTACCTTTTGACAATAATTATTTCCTTATACTTATGACAAACTAATATTTTCCTATGACAAACTAATTTCCTTATGACAAACTAAATTCCTTATGACAAACTAAAATTCTTATGACAAACTAATTTTTCCTCGTCCCCTGGACGGATTCTTATGACAAACTAAATTTCCTCGTCCCCTGGACGGATTCTTATGACAAACTAAATTTCCTCGTCCCCTGGACGGATTCTTATGACAAACTAAATTTTCCTCGTCCCCTGGACGGATTTCCACACCCACACACCCACTGAATTTATCTCGTCCCCTGGACGGTAAGCCTTAACTTTAATTTAAAAACATCCCCTGGATGTGTAATTATTTAAAATAACCTTATCATGTCCACCGGACCTAAATCACAGACACAGTTTTCTTTACTTAAAATTATTGACTCTACTTTGAACTCTATTTAATTTATGACTTCATTTCCTTTTACTCAATTAATAAACTTGATTTTTCAATACAAAATTTCACCAATAAAATCTCCAATATAAAAATTTCACAACTATTAATTCTTACTTATTTTCCTTGATTTATTTAATTCATTTATTAATTTTCACTGTCTTATTTAATTCAATTATATTTATTAATTAATTAATTTAGGTTTTAATTTAATTCTTAATTAATTAATTTCCCACTGAAAATTTTCCCATTAATATTTGTTTTCAAAATCGGTATCATTAATTTACTCACTATTTCTGATAATTATTTTTACTCAATTTAATTTACTGACAAAATAATCCTTCTTAACTTTTACACGACACAAATTTACCGTAATTGTCTAGCGTTTTACTTTTGATTTTATAATTTTAATTAGAATTATTTCAACATTATTTTATAAATTTTTCATAACTAATTTAACGACTAGAATTACGTCTTAAATTTACTAGAATATTCGGCCGGTCAATTGGTGTCGCAAGGCCTTAATTTATGATCTTACATGCGGACAAATTTTGTCTAGAGCGGCCGACAGGCCTGAATACTTTTATTAAAATATTGAATTTATTTTAATTTATTTATTGGATAATTTACGCGGAAAATTTATTTTATTCCAGCCGAGAGGCCTCGAATGAAATAAATTTAGAGTTACAACAGAAAGACAAGTACACGGCAAAGAATCTACGGAAATTTCGAGAACGCGAGACGCGTGATTAAACTAGCCGACGGCCTTGAGTTACCAATCTAATTCACGCAACCAGTAGAAAGATGCTAAGTAATTAATTTATAATTAATTCGGCCCTCAAAATTAGAGGCCTTAATCAATTATAAATTTTACCTTATGAAATTTAGACGCGCTGCGTATTTTCCAAAAGCTGCTGCCTTTGTTCTGCTGGCTATTCTGGGCCTCTCAAAATTAGCGCCTCTCTCTCTCTCTCCACTCAAAAATTTACTTTATAACCTGTCAATGAACAGTACGTATTAGTGATGTATTAAATAATTAGTTATGATAATTATCGGCCTAAAGGCCTAATAATTTAAAGTAGGAACAATTATGAATTAAAAAATCGCCTCGTTCCACGTGAAGCGTGGACGGACTTCACTATTTACCTGATGTTTTCTATCGATGTACTTGTCGTCCCGACAACTCTCTTTCTGCTTTCTTCTAGTTCCGCAGTCCATTATATTATTTCACTCCCGTTCACCATTCCGGAAACTTATTCCCACTACCTTAGACTAAGGAAATGACGAACGGACAGGCCTTAGCGATTCATGCGACGCCCGGTGACTAGTCGCAATACTACTCGTAACTTACGAGGTCATCGGCCGGTCATTGGCGGGAACGAAATTCAAATTCAAATTTATTTACTATTTTGTTTATTAAAATTACCCTGTCACACTCCCCCCTGCCAGACTGTCACCCGGGTTTCGAATGATCACGAAGGCCTGGGCGTCCTAAGGATAGGAAACGGCCGTGTGTTCCAAACTAATAAATCTCAAAATTGTGGAAAAATGAAAGAAAATTTAATGAGAAAATTTAATTGTTATAAAAGAAAAATATCATAACTTGAAAATAATAATAATAATGAGAAGAATAAGTCAGAAGTTAATTCCTTTTTTTTTTTGTTTGACTTCGGGGGTGGTGGGCCCGTGTACAATGGCTCATCGAAAGAACTTATTCCGATCTCCAAAACGTCTTCCATTAAGAAATCCTCGTCCGCATAGTACTTAGGGCTAGCACACCCAGAATCGCCTGAGCAATACGGTCCCCCGTCGACCATCTCCATTTCGGCCCAATTTGGTCCGGGCTCCTTGTTCTTCTTCTTCTTCTTCTTCTTCTTCTTCAAGCCGGCTCCAGAACAAGAGGGTTGACCAGCGGCCTCGGGTGGGCCTTGCTGGCCCCCTTGTTCCTCCACTACTGGGCTTTTCGGCTGTTGGTCTGCCAGTGGTTGCAACACAGGAAGCGCCCTGGCCTCTTCCTGCCACGGATCTTGACACTGGACGGTTGAAGCTTCCAGTGCTTCCGGCTCGGTCGATATCATGGAAGAGGACCCAGCTGTTGTTGGTTCAACACTACCCTGAGCTCTAGCCATGAGAGCTTTACCTTCATTAGTTGAGATGTGCTTAGACAACTTCTCTAATCTCTCGGGGTCAATTAATTCCGGCTGGTCAACTAATTGACGAAGTGTGCGGAGACGTTTCTCCCGTCGTCTTACGGTCTTTGACTTCTTCACTCCGATTGACAGGACATTGGGTGAAGGTACCTTAGCCGCGCATACACTTGCCGAGACAGATGTGGGCAATTCTGGTGATGGTGTATGCTGTCTATTAGCTGATGGTGTGCTTGGGGTGACTATTGGGCCCAGTCGACTAAAAACCGACTGTCCGGTCACCACGTCACCGGAATTCAACGGCCATTCCAATATACCAGTCTGCGTCGCCACAGACCGATATACTGAAATACGGCCTGAGGAACCCCGGCCACGAGCTGCCTGATAGCGTCTAAGTCGGGTCGTTTGACCTCGAGCCGCATCCGCTCTCTTCCAACCCCTTGGTTGATACCGGTTCATCTGAAATATAAATTTATTAACATCTTTCCACAATAAAATTAATTATAATTAATAATCAAGCTTTACTATTAGTCTTAACAATTAATCGTTCGCTTCTGCGAGGGAGTTTTAAATCGGGAGTGTAATGGTTACCGAGTATTTTACCGTTATCATTTTTCAACTCGACTACCAACGGACTAACAATTTTTGATACGATAGCCGGACCAAGATATTTATTGCCTAAAGTTGCGCTATAACCTTGGCCTTTATTACTAAGTTTACGATTTGGGTAGAAAACTTTGTCACCCAAATTAACTGTAGGAATTTGTGTGTTTTTGTTATGATATGTTTCTTGTCTTTCACTTTCCTTCCGCATCACTCCTTCGATTTTATGACGCAACTCATCGAGACGTTGTACACGATTTTTCCATTCTTCATTATTAAAATCCAGATCATCTAATTCAGTTTCAGTGATCTTGCCCGATAATCGTGGTTCTTGTCCATGAACTAAGTAGTAAGGTGACAGTTTTAAAGCAGCATGATATGAACTGTTATATGCAAGTTGGAAATCACCCAGATGTTCATCCCATTTAGTCTGATCTTTATCAATGTACGCTCTGAGCATCGGCTTCAAGGTTCTGTTGATACGCTCAACTGGATTGGCCTGCGGATGGGCGACTGCTAACGGAGTGAACTTAACTCCAGTACTCTCCAAAAATTCCTTGAGAGTTTCGTTGACAAACTCTCGACCATTATCAGTTACCAAGAATAATGGATATCCTCTCAAAGAAAATGTGCGTCTAAGTGAGTCGACCACTGCAGCCCCAGTATGACGACGAAGTGGATACAGTTCAATGAACCTCGTGTAAAGATCTTGTATCACTAACACATATTGATGACCTCTTTTAGACCTCGTAAATGGGCCTGTAGTGTCAGCAGCGACTACTGCCCACGGCCGAATAGGTTGTCTAGTTTGCATAGGCGCCTTGGATGATGTTTGCTTGTATTTTATCTTCTTACAGGTTTCGCAGGCTTCTACGTAGTTATCAACATCTTTGAACATTCCAGGCCAATAGTAATGTGTTTTTATTCTCTCGTACATTCGATCTCGTCCTTGATGAGCCGCATCAGGATCTTCATGATTCTTTTTAAGTATTTCCAACACTTCTGAGTCCTTGAGTACTTGTTTCCATGCCGTATCATCACCGACTATTGATTTAAACGGGTCTGGACGATAGTATTCTAGTCGATCGTCCACTATTCTCCACTCTGAGTGACTACTAGGATTTCTACGCACATTATTAAATTTTAATTCATACCAATTTGCGACTTGCAAGTGAAGACAATCAACTTCTTTCAGGTTATCCTTAATGTCTAGCCAATCTTCTGAGTCTTGATCTTCATACATTCGACTTAAAGCGTCTGGACCCTCATTCTCAGTGCCTTTACGATGCTCCACAGTAATTTGATGAGATAGCAATTCCATTGCCCAACGGGCAAGTCTTCCATTGGGATCACGTAAAGAATGTAACCATCTTAAAGCTGCGTGATCTGTAATTACTGTAAACGGTGTACCTTCTAAATAGCATCGAAGCTTCCGCACTGCCCAAACGACTGCCAAACATTCCTTTTCTGTGGTCGTATATCTTGTTTCTGCACCACGAAGTTGACGACTAAGACAAATAATCAAATATTCTTTTCCAGTGTTCAGATCTTTTTGTACTAAGAACGCACCAAGTCCAGTGTCACACGCATCAGTGTACAAATAGTATGGGAGATCCAGTCGAGGGATAGCCAACGGCCGGGCTTCCACCAAGGCCTGCTTGAGCTGTTGAAATGACTGTTCTTCTTTTTCACCCCATTTCCATTCGGTATTAATTCCAGTTAATTTATTAAGAGGACCTTGAGCTTTGGCAACATCTTGTAAATGACGGTGGTACCAGTTAACAAGTCCCAAGAAACTGCGAAGTTGTTTTCTATTTGTAGGTCTTGGATAATTGACGATTGGCGCGATCTTTTCCGGATCAGGATGAAGTCCATCTCGATTGACAATAAATCCCAGAAATTTGACTTCTGGACGACAGAATTTACATTTTTCAGGGTTGATTAATAATCCAGCTTCTCGAAATACTTCGAAGACTAAACTCAGTATAGCTTTATGTTCATCTAGCGTGGTACTGATGACTATCCAATCATCTAAATATGCAAATACCTTTTCTGACCAATACAGAGGCAACGACCGATCAATTAATTTTCTATGAAATTTATCCTTAAGTTCATCCATTGCTTTTTGAAACGTACTTGGAGCCCCAACAAGTCCATAGGGCATTCGCAGCCACTCAAACTGCCCTCGTCCTTCTACGGAAAAAGCGGTAAGAGGAATCGACGCAGGAGACATACGAATTTGATGAAAGGCTTCTTTCAAGTCCATAGTACTAATCCAAATAGCCTCATGTAACGCACTTAAAATTCGCAACATATTAGGTAATGGATGCGCAGGTGGTATAGTAACTTTATTAATCGGTCGATAGTCTACGCAGAATCTCCAGGTTTTATTTGGTTTCGAAACCATGACTGGTGAACATGACCACACACTATAGCTGGGTCTGATGAAATTCTTCTTTAATAATTCATCTATTTGTTTGTTTAATTCTTCGTTTATCACTGGACTTCGACGATATGGTTTTATTCTCACTGGAGTAGCTTCTGGCTTCAAAACGATCTCATGTTCAATTAAATTGGTTAAACCCTGATTAGGAAGACCCTCGAATTTCTTCATTTCCTGATCAATAAATTTTTTGAAGTCCTGTTCTTGTTCTGAAGTCAAAATGGCGCAGGCAGAATTATTATCCTTACAGGAGATAAGTTCAAAAGGATGATTTTCAGTGCTTCCGTTAAAATGCCAAATTCTTTGCTTGCTATCAATCACAACTCCAAAATGCAGTGCAAAATCCATCCCCAAGACGACTGAATGTCCTAGATTCTCTAATATACTCAAGTACTGTTCTCCAGCTACCGAGCCAATCTGAATTATGAATGGAGCTCCACCAAGACTTTTGCACTGAGTATGATTAGCCAACAAGATACCTTTTTTCTGAGTTTCATCAGATCTTAATTCTCCTGAAGCATATTCCCGTATATCTTCGTATACTTTTGCGTTAATGTATGACCTTTCACTGCCTGTGTCCAATATTCCATTAATTTTGACTCCAAAAATCCATAATGATACAGGAATCCTGGCCGTAATGACAGGAGGCCTCGGACCTGATCCTGGAATGAAGATTTTCCTTTCTGCCAGACGATGTTTAATTGCCGAGGATAATGGTTTCTTCTGAAGTGATTCTGGAACGAATGCTTCTCTAGATGACGTCGATGGTATAGATGTAGAGGCCTTGGGCTCCAAGGATTGGCCTAAAGAGCCTAATTCTTGAGGTAACGGCCGAGACTGGACTGAATGATGGGCCTGGGATTCTGAAAGTTGGCCGAGAGGACCTAATTTCAAAGAAGACGGCCGGATCGTGTCGTGTAAACTCTCAACTGGTTCAAAACCTGGATCAAATTCTTCTTCATATGGAATCTCAAGCTCTTCGTCTTCTAAATTCATAGCTGATGTTAATAAATTGCAATTGGAGTTCATTTCAATATGCCTTATATCTTCTGGGATACAACTTGGATCTTCAAGTATCCGTACTGATTGGGTGACAAATTCCTAAATATTCCTAGATTGGTCAGCTTTGCTCCAAGAAATTATTTTATTTATGTCTATGGTGTCCGTTGACGTTTCCAATGTTGATGTTGATGATGGAATCGAAACTGGAGGGCTTGAACTAGAGTGGGACGGCCGGGACAAGGCCTTACCCAACTCCAAACAGCCGAAATCATTTATTAACCCCTTCTTTACTTCTTGGATAACCTGTACCGACGGGGAATTCGGGACAGGCTTTACTGGTTTTTTCGTTCATCTTCATTATTGATTATATTGTCCTGACGACCCGTATCCCGATTGTCTTGTTGTACATTTTGTAGTGAATTATTATTATTACCTCGAGCCAACAAACTACAATTATTTCTAAGATGACCAATTTCAAAACAGTAGTTACAAACATCTTGTCTCGGGTTTTCACACACTTCAAACATGTGTCCATGAATCCCACAATTAAAGCATGGACGATTAATTCTCGGTGGTGATGAAGGATATCGATTGTAATTACTTGCAAGACCCGTAGGTTGATTCATACGTGGCCGATAATAGTTCTGTTGTCTTTGATTGTAAGATGATGAATAATTATTGTTCGTTGGTCTAGTCTGAACGCCATATTTGTTGTTATAAGATGATGGACTAGACGACTCCATTACGTTACAATTTGTTAGCTCGTATTCATCCTCTTCATGGCTGAGATTCTCTGGTGTAGATTGTAGTAAACCAAATCGTGGTTTATCTTGGAATTTTACTGTTTTTACTGTCGGAGCTGGTTGTTGGGCTTCGTCAATGCATCTGGTTGCTTCGTGTAAGGCGTTAAACAGGTGCTCATAGGTAAATACTGACCTCGCAAATACAAGTAATCTCAATTCATCAGTAAGATGGTTTCTTATACATGCCACTTGATCATCAACAGGAGGTGGAATCTGCATGCTCTGGTATTTCTGTTGTATTTTTAGTACAAATTCTGTTGGGCTTTCTCCAGGTTTCATTCGGAGCTTACTAATTTCCATCATGATTTGATGGTCTGTTGTAGATGTTCCACAAGCTTTAATAAACTCAGACTTGAAATGTTCAAAATCTGTCCAACTTTCGTAATTTGCATCGTACCATCTTGCTGCAGTACCATGTAAAATGTAACTCATAGCTTTCAGTAATTCATCCTGTGTCCAACCCTCTCTACGTGCTCTGGACTCTACTGCAAACAAGAACTCGTTGACAGACATTCCTTCTTGTGGATAAAATAAATTACCCATTTTAAGACTTTGCATGATTCCTTTCCACCTTCTGTCATCTGTGTACAACCCAGATGGACTTTGTTGTAAATTTTGAGTCGGAGCGGCCGACCTCGGCCTTACATTAGAAAAGGCCTGGGGTACCGGGCCTCCACTCGATCCCAAATTATTTTGAGGACCACTCGACTGACGTTGTTGTGTTGACCGTAGCTGTTGTAATTGATTTTGAAGAAAATTTATTCTTTCAGCCAATGGAATATCTTGACTAGGTTCGGCTCTTTCTTGATAATTATCAGGTTGAGGTCTTGATGCAGCTGGATGGTCTCTCCCCCCCGCCAAACCTTGACCCATCGGGGCAAAGGTTGAACCTCCTAATTGGAATTCAGCTGCCTGCCAATTCACAGGGGAACTTCCTCGGAAAGAATTATCACGAGAGGTTATACGGTCTAATAGCTCTCTCTGTGTATTCATCATATCACCTAGCATGCGTGTCAGTTGATTGATCGACCGCGAATTGTCCTCATTAATTGCCCGTTGTTCCAGTGACATCTGTCGAACCTGATGAGATGCTAGATCCATTCTATTAAAGATTACTCGGAATTCTTGTGGTATATCACCTCCCGCGGCTTCATCTACATCATCAAAACGATCATCAACCATGTGTATTGGCAATGTGTTTTGTCTATCCAATGGATTTGGATTGTTTAAGTTTTGTAGTTGAGATGGATGACTTATTCTGGTACTCATAGTCGTTGTTACTGATGACGTAGTTGATGTTGTTGACAAAACGGTTGGTATTTGTGGTAAACCCGGATTGATAATTGGTAATTGTTGTTGTACACGACCACGACCATTTGACGATCTTCTTGTTTCTTCATCGATAAGTCCGTGTTGTTGTAGTAGATTATCCATTTTGTATCGTATTTTGTTGATTGAAATATATTGAGTGATACAGTTTTCTTTTGTATAGGGATTATAAAACTATTAAATATATTCTGAACTATTGTTTCTCTATTGTAGACGGATTATTTTGTTGTTGTAAAGTAAATTTAATTTTGTAAAGTTTTAAACTAATTTATTTTAAATTATTATAAACTTCTTGATGACTCATCGATAATTTATTTTATCTATTTCCGGATAATTTAATCTAATTAAATAAATGAATTAAATAATTAAGTAATTATAATGTAAAATCAACTGATGTCTGTTTGAAATATTTCTGAAGCTAAATTTTATTTGATATTTCGATAGTTTTATTTTAAGTTTTAATCCCTTGAATTCTTTTATTAGTGAGAATTTAGTATGAGTAATTTTATTTGATTTTAATCCCCAAATAATATTTCGATATTTCTATCACTCTAATTTATTTTATATTTGTCACAATAATTTTTCAAAATTTCTAAATTTTCATATATTTAATCCCACACTTTATTTCAATTTCAAAATTTTACTTTTTCACTATTTATTTTATATATTATAAAATTTTGATGTCCCACAATTTTCAAAATTTTACAATACTTCAGCAAATCTCAACTCCTCAACACTCTCACAAAATTTTACGGGGGGTTTTTATACTTATAAGTTGGGCGCCAAATATGACAGAGAGACTAATCTTGCCAAGTCTGGTCGCACCTAGTATTATAGTCGAATAATAGGGCGCCACTGGAAGATGGACTCGGCCTTCCAGAACCGGATGTTGTAGGATTTTATTTTAATTAATTGAGACTAATTATTTATTCAGGATCGTTTGTAATATTTTGTGAGTGAGAAGAGGAACTATAGAATAGGCTGAAATAATGTTAATTCAAATTTTATTTAGTTTAAGCACCTTGCTTTATTCATTACCTTTTGACAATAATTATTTCCTTATACTTATGACAAACTAATATTTTCCTATGACAAACTAATTTCCTTATGACAAACTAAATTCCTTATGACAAACTAAAATTCTTATGACAAACTAATTTTTCCTCGTCCCCTGGACGGATTCTTATGACAAACTAAATTTCCTCGTCCCCTGGACGGATTCTTATGACAAACTAAATTTCCTCGTCCCCTGGACGGATTCTTATGACAAACTAAATTTTCCTCGTCCCCTGGACGGATTTCCACACCCACACACCCACTGAATTTATCTCGTCCCCTGGACGGTAAGCCTTAACTTTAATTTAAAAACATCCCCTGGATGTGTAATTATTTAAAATAACCTTATCATGTCCACCGGACCTAAATCACAGACACAGTTTTCTTTACTTAAAATTATTGACTCTACTTTGAACTCTATTTAATTTATGACTTCATTTCCTTTTACTCAATTAATAAACTTGATTTTTCAATACAAAATTTCACCAATAAAATCTCCAATATAAAAATTTCACAACTATTAATTCTTACTTATTTTCCTTGATTTATTTAATTCATTTATTAATTTTCACTGTCTTATTTAATTCAATTATATTTATTAATTAATTAATTTAGGTTTTAATTTAATTCTTAATTAATTAATTTCCCACTGAAAATTTTCCCATTAATATTTGTTTTCAAAATCGGTATCATTAATTTACTCACTATTTCTGATAATTATTTTTACTCAATTTAATTTACTGACAAAATAATCCTTCTTAACTTTTACACGACACAAATTTACCGTAATTGTCTAGCGTTTTACTTTTGATTTTATAATTTTAATTAGAATTATTTCAACATTATTTTATAAATTTTTCATAACTAATTTAACGACTAGAATTACGTCTTAAATTTACTAGAATATTCGGCCGGTCAATTGGTGTCGCAAGGCCTTAATTTATGATCTTACATGCGGACAAATTTTGTCTAGAGCGGCCGACAGGCCTGAATACTTTTATTAAAATATTGAATTTATTTTAATTTATTTATTGGATAATTTACGCGGAAAATTTATTTTATTCCAGCCGAGAGGCCTCGAATGAAATAAATTTAGAGTTACAACAGAAAGACAAGTACACGGCAAAGAATCTACGGAAATTTCGAGAACGCGAGACGCGTGATTAAACTAGCCGACGGCCTTGAGTTACCAATCTAATTCACGCAACCAGTAGAAAGATGCTAAGTAATTAATTTATAATTAATTCGGCCCTCAAAATTAGAGGCCTTAATCAATTATAAATTTTACCTTATGAAATTTAGACGCGCTGCGTATTTTCCAAAAGCTGCTGCCTTTGTTCTGCTGGCTATTCTGGGCCTCTCAAAATTAGCGCCTCTCTCTCTCTCTCCACTCAAAAATTTACTTTATAACCTGTCAATGAACAGTACGTATTAGTGATGTATTAAATAATTAGTTATGATAATTATCGGCCTAAAGGCCTAATAATTTAAAGTAGGAACAATTATGAATTAAAAAATCGCCTCGTTCCACGTGAAGCGTGGACGGACTTCACTATTTACCTGATGTTTTCTATCGATGTACTTGTCGTCCCGACAACTCTCTTTCTGCTTTCTTCTAGTTCCGCAGTCCATTATATTATTTCACTCCCGTTCACCATTCCGGAAACTTATTCCCACTACCTTAGACTAAGGAAATGACGAACGGACAGGCCTTAGCGATTCATGCGACGCCCGGTGACTAGTCGCAATACTACTCGTAACTTACGAGGTCATCGGCCGGTCATTGGCGGGAACGAAATTCAAATTCAAATTTATTTACTATTTTGTTTATTAAAATTACCCTGTCACAAACTTACCCCAATGGGTTGATATGCCTGCACACACACTCACTTCAGATTCGCCAATTTGAATCTTGTGTACACAGGAGTTTACAATGTTTTTATGGTTTTATCGAGATTTACAGATTAAATCTTTTCACGAGAATGCTATGCACGCTGAACTGATAGGCCGACTTTGCTTTCTAGTGAATTTACGATGATATATATATTCTTTTAATGATTTTTAAAGAAGTATTAACTATTTCCGAACAAGGACTCCGATTGCTTAAGCGGTGGACGTCACGTGAAAGAGTTTAGTTAATTTTATCGCGAACTCAAATGATTTTACTCCAGGTATCCAACCTAGGAGTCCAGATGCCTAGGCGTAGGACCTCACGAGGAAAGGTTTTAAGGATAAAATTCAAGTCGCGTAATTTATATTTCAAATAAAAGAATCGAGTTGCGATTATCGATCTAGGACCCCCGATTGCCTAAGCGTGGAGCGTCACGAGAACGAATTTTGAAATCGACTCAGTGAGTCTTACTCGTGAATGAATCCGATTATCGATCTAGGACCCCCGATTGCCTAGGCGTGGAGCGTCACGAGAACGAATTTTGGATTCGGATAGATCCGACAAGGTTTTTAGTTGCGGCGGTATAACTTTTTGATGTTTAATAAAAGAATCGAATTTCGATTATCGAACTAGGACCTTCGATTGCCTAGGCGTGGAGTGTCACGAGAACGAATTTCGAAATCAACTCAGTGAGTCTTACTCGCGGATAGATCCGACAAGGGTTTTAGTTGTGGCGGTAATGACTGACTTTGATTATTTTTCCGGGGTTTTTATATGAAAAAGTTTGAAAGAAAAGTGGGGCCGGAGATGCCTCTTGCATAGGTTAAAGACGAAGAAGGCAATAATATAGAAGGGTTTGATTTCTTTTGGACAGCTGAGAATGACATTTTATTACGGAAGTTCTTGGAATTTTGTAGTAAACAGGATGTAAATAGAAAAATAAGTCCGTGGTGTACTGCTTAAAAATAAAGTAATGAATATATGATGACATTTGTGATCGATATATTACATACCCAAGGAAAATATAATTTTAAAAATAATACAAAATTGAGATGAAAAATCTTTAGTGATAGGTGAAGGAACGGAGAGGTTCTGTGGGGGACCATATAAATTTTTAGAGACTGCGTGTCTATGATGACATTTATTATCAATATTTTTTTAGGTGATTCCGAGAAATGTAATTAAAATTTAAAATAGAAGAGCTTCCTATGGTGGAAAAGGGAAAAGTAAGGATCCGCGGGAGACCGTGAGATTCTGTAAAAACGATGTTTCTCCAAAATATATAGTGACATTTATTATCGATATTTTGGACACTCCTGAGAAATGCAATTAAAAATTAAAAATAAAATAAAATTAGAGATAGATTTCTATATTGGAAAAGAAATAGTAAGGATCCACGGGAGATGTAAGGCCCATTGGTAACAGATGGTTAAAATAGAAAGGTCGTAAAAATTTGAGTTGAACTAGAACAGAGAAATGTTTTGACAAATTTATTGAGCCCTTTTCGGTGACTTTTATGATGACAAGGGACTCGCAGCCGCGGAAGATTCAGAGAAATCTTTTCGTGGGACATCTGGAAGACATTGAGTCGGTGGATTCTTTATAAGGGATCGGCCGTAGTGGTGCAGCTGTGCATAGAGAAAGAAAGACGTACTATTTCCTAGTTGCTTGTTCTTATCTACGTCTCTCTTTCTTGTAACTTGACCGCTCATACTCGCATATCTTTCTGTGGGAATTCAGAGCAAGCCCAAAATACGTCATAGATATCTATATATGGTCAACGTACGCATACATAACACACACATATGTACAAAACTCATGCACATATACGTATGTATGGATACCCCTGTATTATTGTATCTTTGGTGAGTGTGCTCCGAATTCTTCAGGTTAATTCTTATAATATATATATATATATAAAATTAACGGAAAAAATTACTGATCTTAAGGTTCAGTTGCGTGATGACTCAGGTGTACCGATTGTTACATATTATTGTTTAAAATTTATTATTTATTTTAATCTGAGGGAAATATCTAAACTCATTTATTTTCTTTATTATTTAATATTATTATTTATTTATTACGCGTGGGCGACCTCATACGATATATTGAGCTGTTCCGCGTCTCCGTCGCGGATTCACAGGATAAATATACGTTTTAAAATTAATAGATTAAGTTAATCATAATTTATAAAAATAATTAGCTTAATTATTAATATATTTTCAATCTATTTAAAGTTTAAACAATAAAAATATTTATCAGGTATGTATTATATTTGAATTTAAAATTTTTACCGCCAAGAGTATAACTCTTTATTAATATTTTTTCAAATATGTTAATTAATTTTATATATAGATATATATATATATATATATATATATATATATATATATATATACATATATATATATATATATTCTAAGTTTAAAAAATAAATTGCTTAATTGATTTGTTGAAACAAACATTTGTCAGGTATGTATAATTATTAAATTTTTACTTTCATAAGTTTAATTTATTCAAATTTGAAATTTTTACCGCCATTATCGATCGTAAGTATCGATGCGTAATATTAGTCTATCCCAGTAGAGGTCACCTCGGTAGATATAACCTTTCCCGCGCGTAAATAACAATCAATTTTTATTCTATATATGATTGATTCTTCGAAATAATGCTCAATATGACATCAGGATACGCATTAAACTGTATTTTTGATATAAAGTGTTTAAAAAAATATTTACTGTCATTTTTATGTTATAACTTGCCGGTAACAACACAACTACGTCATAGTGTAATGGACCAATCAGGACTCAAGTTTTGAGGCCTTCTGCAGTCTCATTGGTTGTCCAAACTAGACACAAAAATTATTTACTCAGGGAGATACAAATCTCTCAACTAAAATCTCAAAAGTGTCTCAACGTGTTGGGTGTCGGTCACGGATTTCTCATAAAAATTGTAAGTAAAATTATTTTTAATCAATAAATTATAACAAATTTTAATAAATTAAATTATTGATTAATAATAAATAAATGAATTAGTTACATAAACTATATAAATTAAGTTAATTTATGAAATAAAAATTAAACTAATGATCGTACATTTTGTAACAATAAAAAAGTCAGTATCGTATATCTAGAAAAAGTACAAGTATAAATTGTTAATATCAATAAATAAATAAACAATTTTTAAATAAAATAAAAAAATTTGAAGAAAATAAATGATAAATTAAAAAGTGTTACGTGTGAGCTTACGCCTTAATGTTCTTGCTACGTAACCGAACTTACCGTGCCTAGCTCAGCGTCTCTAGAAATTTAATAGGATGTTATAAAGGGTGTGGGTCGCTCAGTGAAGGAATGAATATATGTGAATTGTATGGATATTTGTTTATTGGGCGTCTCCAAATATAGGAGTACCCGGGAAAGGCCCTGAAAGTCTCTTTTACAAATCTAAAATGGCATAAATCGTGTGGATACAAATACAATATTTTTATTTAGCAATAGCGAGGTTAATTGTATTCTTATATTGATCTGTGATTATAGCGGTAAAATAAGGGAGATACAATATTTAGGCGCGAGCAGACGACTATTCGAATCAGCTTAACTATGGTAACTAACTCTTTCCCGAGATTGCATCCTCTACCTCGAAAATATCACTCCGCCGTTTCCCATGAGAGCTCTTTTCTTGCTGCATAAGGAGATATCCCTCTGCAGTCTCCAACGGGAACTCTTTTCTTCCCACAGTCAAAACTGCTGACCACTCAAAACGTCCACTCGTCGTGTTATATTATAAAAAGTAAGACTTAGTGCGGTTAAGGTAATGTGATACTGATGTGCAGCTGTGTAGCGCTCAATCTTCATCAAGTACAAGTAATATATATTACTTCTGAATTTGGATTTATCTATCTATTATTTGTTAATTACTATTAGACGGGTGGGCGTCAGCCCGACCGTCACACGCTCCCCCGACTCGAAAAAGGAAGCCATTCTCCCGAATGGTAAAAGGGACAATCCTATCCACAGGGTAGGTCGCATGTGAACTCCCTGATACCACTCGGAATCACGATCCCCCTCTTCATCCGGCTGGAACGCATATTAATTCTCAACTGCACAATAGTATACATTTGGCATTCCTATAACCAAAACAAATAGTATATACAAACAGATAAAGATTATAATTCCCTGAAAAGACTCTCTACATACTAAAGAAAATAGAATAATTGTTGAAGTTACAATGCATGTAAGGATAATGATATTCGATATCTACTAAATAAGGAATAATTTGTGTTCTGCTGCCTGCACAATGTAGCTGGGGCCCCATCGACCCCAGTCCTCATCATCCTGTAAACCCAATAGGCTTGGACGACCCAGCATGCTGACTGCATTTTCCTTGGTAGCACACCTGCAACAAAAATGGGTTGGAATAGGAGAGAGAGGGACGGATAGGTCGTTGAGTTTGAACTCCTTTACAGTCTCAAATGCTTATAATGCCAAATGCTCCGACGGATAGTAGTGGCTCTGGTTAGTTCTTCCGGTTCGTCATCCTGATGAGGAAGTTATGTTAGCTGTACATCTCCAGATCCGTATATGATACCCCTGATGGTTCCAGTGCCTCATCATTTCCAATAGTGCTGGGCTTCTCTTCGAATCCGATAATATCCACTCTTTTTCCCTTTTTTGTTCTCCTCGATTTTGACAGCAACTTCCGAATGTCCGACTCGGTATCCTTTTTCCGAACTGGTTCCATCCTAGGTTCTTTTATCGATGTCGTCCCTTTTTCTGTCCGTTTTTCATTTTTCACCCGGACTCTTCGTTTTGTAAATACCTCTGGCCCCCTTGCCGGTGCAATTTTCTCTTCTTCTGCCTGTTCCTTAGTCTCTACTTGAATTTTCCGTTTTATGTATAATCTTGAGCACCACCCACATGAAATCAAAAATATTACGACGCCCAGTCCCACACAGAAGTACACGACCCATGTCTTGATCCCCACAATTTCAGCTAGTATTCCCTCAATCTCTACCATATAAAGCAGCTCCTGCCGCACCTCTGCGAACTTAATACCTACTTTTTCCATGGTGGCCCCATCACCCTGCAATCGTCCTATCGCGGCCATTAATTCGTCAGGAACAATATGAGTTCCTTCCAGTATCCCTTCCAACTCTTTCCCAATCTCTGGCCAACCGAGTTCTCTATCCATAATCTTAGCTACAGCATGTACCTCTCGAGTTGGAGTCAAAAATATTTCGCCCGTTACTCCCTCACACTCTTCCCGTATCCAAATAACTCCCGTTCCGTTCACTGTCAATTTCTCGGTCTTATTTTTCGCACAGCTCACTTTTACCAAATCATCGCCCCTTGCGACAAACAGCCAAGCATTTGTATTGCGTAACTTCATCCAAAATGTCTTTTCCAACTTGACCACCCTCAATTCGCACTCGTTGATATCGACGTTCCTTCCTGCATACAGCCTTGCTTCACACACTTTTCCGTCTTGCATTTCATGTGTGACAATTCTTCCCACCCCAAATAATCGATTACCGATTACCTTACTTTTACTTATGTCGTTCTCCGTAAGTGGTACGTATTCGCCTTCCTTTACAGCGGTGTATGGTGTATTTGGCATTATGATCATCCCGTACCTTGACGCTGCTGACAGCATGGCGGGAAATGGGTAGTGTTTGATCAATCTATATTTTGGTTTCAGCATCAACGGCACCCTCCAAATGTATATGATTTTTTTGTTATAAACCCATACTTCTGCATCTATAATCGCCAGCAATGTTTTTATCCCGTCCGAATCCGTTCCAGTAGAAAGTTCCATCCCCTTACTGTCTTCCAAAATGACGTCGATGGCACGCTGAAAATCTGACACCGGCAATATCCCATTGTAAATCTGGCCTTCAGCTACCATGAAGGAGGTGAAAAACACTCTTCTACTAGCAGCCTCGCGCACTTCCAAGTCTCCTTCAAATTGATCTAAGTCGATCCCAGCTTCTTCATTCCCTTTTTCAATGATGTATTCCTCTTGGAGTTTGAGTATGACTTCTTTAGCCTTTGTTTTTGCTAAACTACTATTACCACCCGCGGATTTAGATATTTCCTCATAATAACTCATTAGTTCGGGCGTTGATTCCACTGTTTTCAACTTACACCAATCGCTACTCTCCTCCACCTGGGTTTTTACTAGCTTCACTCGTGTTTCTAATTCCATGAGGTGCTCCTTGCTCTTTACATGTTCCTTCAACTCGTCCCATCTCTTCGCTAACCGTTCCGTCTCAGCCTCTTCCTCATAAATGTCTATGAATGTTAATTATCTTCCACTTGTGCGAAAAGACCCTATACTCCCCGATATCCTCCGAATACAATCCCCGTTTATCGTCCAGTCTTATCATCCTTCCTGTAGTCCCTTCTCTCGTCCTCACCGTGACACTGTAACCATCAAATTTTAAAATCATAATCACCCTTCCCTCTTTTTTTTTGTTTGTTTGTTTGTTTGTTTTTTTTTTTTTTTTTTTTTTTTTTTTTTTTGAGACAGAAAAAAAATTTTCGAATAAAATAACCGATCCCTAAATTAATTTCTCTCTCGTTTTTTTTCACCCGCTTATTTTAATTTGCGGTTCCTGAAACCGTCTTCCTTCTATTTTTACGTTCCTTTGACCTTTTCTTCTTCTTGCTTCTCAACGGTTCTTCTGCCAACTGTAACAATAAATGTGTTACTGATGATAAAACTGCACTCACTCAATACAAACTCCAGCCGTATGCTCGGTGCAAAATGTACCCATGTACTACCGTGTCGATTATTATTTTCAGCATTTTTAAACTTATCATTATGCCTATCAGGCCCGCGCTTGCTGTTCCGAACATTAAAAATCCTCCCCAAAATTTATCCCATTGTTTCTTTGCATAACTTTCAATAATAGATTCATCCATAAACTGTGTCATTGATATTCCTGTGCTACCGACAATTGTGCGACCCGTTGCCCCTCTTACTATAGTGTTAACCAAAACTGGGGTTTCTATTGGTAACATTATCCTATTCCGCAATTTTTCCAAATCCTTTTCCGTATATATCCCACTTGTTGCTTAATACCTTGTATCCTCGTAATCCCAAGTTGGTATGGTCGTTATCTTTAAAATTTGTGGTTCTTTCGTGTCTTCGAATCCGGGCCTCATAATAATCCATGTCCCATCCACCTCGTATCCGACCGATAGTAACTGGTTGCAGTCTACAATAGTACCTTGTTTAATCAACATTCTTGATCTAGCTGTGACAAACCAGCTCTGATTTTGATAAGTCACCGGTAACTCCTGATAACATTCTTCTACTTTCCTTAACTGGACATCTACTGGTATACACTTGATAACGTAAATGATTTCTCCTGCAACTGTTGCGTAGTACCCTGACCCTTTCATTATCGCATAAGCGAATTCCTCCGGCTTCAGTCCTGACAACATCAGTGCGTTCAATATTACCTGTCGTTCAACTTCGCAATTGTGCGTCAATATATCTCTATAAAGAGATCTCATCTGCCGTTTAATGTGTTTTTCTACATACACGAAGTTCGAACTTATATATGTAAATATATCAAGGTTTTGCGTCGAGATTGATTTTACTTTCGTTGTTTCTTCCCCTGGTTTGAGTACCTTAATTAATAATTTAGGATGTTCTGTTTGTATCAAAGTGTACCCACATATCTTTTTTTCCATCTTTTTCGCTAGAGCGAATGTTATCTCTTCTGTATTGATTGTATAGATTTCCGGTTCTCTTTTTTCTCCGGACAATAACGTACCAGGTCCTCCGTACAAAATTATATGACTCGCTGTTTGACATGATTCTTCTCTTATGACTTTCCAAAATGTGTTACTTCCTGTCTGATCTATGCACCCTCCTTCAACCCAGTCGCATCTTGCTCCACCGCTAAGAACTACCCTATTGCTTGTACGCTCCACTGTGGCAAAGTAATTCCTGACCGTTATCCTAACGGTCGCCTCTACAATTACGTTATCCCAAATGCCAAATGGATCACTATATTGCGTTCCTGCACACTTTCCATACACCGTAGTAGTTCCTGCTGACATGATCGTCCTATACTGCGTTGCGTTTCTTGTTAATCCCTCCAATTCTGCATTATAGCCCATCTTCAGACTGCCAGTTTCATGTAGCCTCTCGCATTGTCTATATTCTAATTCCAAAATGTATTCTCTTCTTCCGTTTATCACCACAAATGCATGGTACCACTTCCCACAATATGTTACCACTCGAATTATTTCCACTCTACATTCAAATACTTCCGTATTGCCGAACTCTGCTAGCTGGAGTAATTGAAGCGATACCTCCTTTTCCTCTGGATTTTTCAACGGTATGTTACACTCGCCTACCTTATTTGCCGATATGGTAGTGACGTTCATAGATATGCCTCCGCAATCGTACCCCAATAGTGAATGTAGGGGTTGAGCCAACAGGATTATAGCGAGCGGTACCATTTCGTTCCTGCGCCCTATCCTGTATTCAAACAAATCTTTTGTAAATTAGCAAGGTTTCTACACTTCGCGATTCAATATATACAGTCCACGTCACTTGGATAGCCTCACCTATTTTTTTTCAATAACTGATTCTTTACTCGCTGATATATAAAATTATCTGTATGTTTTATATTACTTAATTAAGACAAAACAAAATATGTTGTTAGTGTTCGAAAAACAAAGCGAGAATATCATGAGGGGGACATGCCACTGGTCGGCAGTTCGTCACATGGATAACCTCAGTCAAATTTATTGCGCAAAGGAATAAATTTGTTTCATTTTCGTATTATTATGTTTCAATATTATAGCGAGGTGAATAAATTAAAATCGATTTAAAACACCAAAATTGGTGACTATATAAAATAGGGCGCAATAAAATGTTAAGTATTGAAGAAATTAATAAAATTAATTTTTTACTTAATCAAAATTTTTTCCCATCTTGAAATCGCTAGAAGAGTGAATTGAAGTGCTAAAGTCATTAATAATTTCGTGTAAAACAATGAAAACTACTGAAAAAATTATAAAGGTCGAAAGAAATTCGCAACAACGCCAAGGGAACGTCGAATGATAATTTGCGCGGCATTTAATTCCATTAAGACTGTGAGGCAAATAGCGGGAGAAATTGGAACAGCAGCATCTATTTCAACTGTGACAAGAGTAATAAGACGGGCAAAGCATCTAAAGAGAAAGAAATTGAAGAAAAAATCGGCTTTGAATCAAAAACACATATTAGCACGACTTTTATTTGCAAAATACAGTCCGCGGCACTTGGATATCCTCACCTATTTTTTTCAATATCTGATTCTTAATCAAAATTTTTTCTTCCTCCCGCAGATCATAAAAGTAATAGTTACATACATCAGGCCCATCTAAATTAAATTTTATCTCATCTGAAAAAATTACTTGTAGCCATTTATCTATCCAACCCATGTGTTATTTTGCAAATAAAAGTCGTGCTAATATGTGTTTTTGATTCAAAGCCGATTTTTTCTTCAATTTCTTTCTCTTTAGATGCTTTGCCCGTCTTATCACTTTTGTCACAGTTGAAACAGATGCTGCTGTTCCAACTTCTCCCGCTATTTGCCTCACAGTCTTAATGGAATTAAATGCCGCGCAAATTATCATTCGACGTTCCCTTGGCGTTGTTGCGAATTTCTTTCGACCTTTATAATTTTTTCAGTAGTTTTCATTGTTTTACACGAAATTATTAATGACTTTAGCACTTCAATTCACTCTTCTAGCGATTTCAAGATGGGAAAAAATTTTGATTAAGTAAAAAATTAATTTTATTAATTTCTTCAATACTTAACATTTTATTGCGCCCTATTTTATATAGTCACCAATTTTGGTGTTTTAAATCGATTTTAATTTATTCACCTCGCTATAATATTGAAACATAATAATACGAAAATGAAACAAATTAATTCCTTTGCGCAATAAATTTGACTGAGGTTATCCATGTGACGAACTGCCGACCAGTGGCATGTCCCCCTCATGATATTCTCGCTTTGTTTTTCGAACACTAACAACATATTTTGTTTTGTCTTAATTAAGTAATATAAAACATACAGATAATTTTATATATCAGCGAGTAAAGAATCAGTTATTGAAAAAAAATAGGTGAGGCTATCCAAGTGACGTGGACTGTATACTTGTCACAATTAATTTATTATTAACTTATAATTTTCACCCTCTGTTATCTAGCGAAGCTAATTATTGTCATTAATTGCGACCGTGCATAATTCCATTGATTTATCCTATTATCTAAAATTTATTTATTACTTTATTATGTTATATTATATTATTTATCCCAAAATTATTGTATTTTATTATCTATCTCAAAATTCATTACCTCGTTTTCCTCATTCAAATGCTCTTTAAATAGCTTTGGAAAGGGCAAAAAGGGGAGGGGAAAACGAATAGACGGTGAAACAAAATTCGAAGTCCGCATGAACCTGGTTTCTCTTTACTCAATGAAATCAATCCTCTGATTCAATGTCCTGATTTTAAGTGTTACAAATACTATTTTTTTTCATCCACGCCCGACGTTATTTTATTCCTACTTACATTGTATTTTACAGATAAGTATTCTTGTTGTACCCCTTACGTTATTCCTGACCTAGTTCAATGAAACTATTGCTTTCGCCAAATCGGTTTTCCCAAGTATTAATAAAACCCTTTCGGTTTAAAATTTAATAGTGGTTTCTCTTAATTAAAAAAAAATTCTACCAAAAATTCATCATTTCATCATTTTTCCAGGAAAATCTATATACAGTCGAGTCTCGTTATGAGTCCGCTCGTTATGAGTCCGTGAACCAGGATTTCCACGGAAGACCTTCCCCCTCCACAACGTGAAAAAAAAATTAATTTCAGAGTCTCGATATGAGACTGTATATTCATGAAAAGAAATTAAGAGTTTATTTATCATATTAGTCCTATTATTTGTTTATAAGCAAGACACTGTATATCTGTATTACTATAAGAAACATAACACTCAAGTCAAACGGACTCATAACGAGATACTGGAAACAATCACGTACACACTCACACGCTTAAAAAGTGGGGGAAGTTCAACTTACGACTGTCCCCTGCGCTGACAGAGTGGGGGTACACAAATTCTTAGAATTATATTCCCCTACACCCCTTTCTGCGGGTTCATAACGAGACTCGACTGTATATTATTTATTTTTTTTTTTTTTAAAAAGTGTGCTACCCACAATTTACATGTATGCGTATTTACTACCTAAGAAACATCTAATGTACGTACAAAAATAAAAACTGTGAGAATATAAAATAAATTGGCTCTAAGTAAAAAAATTTCTATAGTCGTTTTAAATTATTTTAATTCCTCCCGAAATCTAACAACCAATTCTTCTCGTCCTTTTTCATTGATAACTTATTTGTAAGTTAAAATTTTATTAGACCAAAACCAAGAAATAGTTATATGAGTAACTTGTTCGAATTACTATTTCTGGTCTGGGGAGAGGAGAGAGAAAAAAATTCATACAGTTTACTAATGTCTATGTTTTTTTTTTTTTTTCAAGGAAAAATGATTTAGGCAAAAGAAATATATAAAAACTAATCCTAATTTCCTTCTGGAATTTTCACGTAATTTTTTTCATAACTATAAAATACGATCTTTAATATTAGATTAATATTCTTAAAATTTTATGAGTTTTTGTGTAACTTTACTCGATATTTTTTCTTCGAAAAAAAATTTTATCTGGATATTAATTTCTCTTTTTCAATTCTCTATTCGCACGTGTGCGTCTCGACAATCCGTCCGTTGCTATCAGTCTCCTGAGCTGATGCTGCGGTTTTCGCGATATCTTTGCCTGCTCTCCATGTCTTTTACCATTGCAATCATTCGTTCTACCGAGTTAATTGTTCTTATACGCTGGTAAAAGTTAAACAAAAATCTTAACATGGATCAACCCCTTACTCTTGAACAATGTTGCGAGCGATTCATCCCTGTCGACGTAAGTTACATTTTTATTTTCCTGTTTTTCCTAACTTGGTGATTTATCTTAAGTACAATGAAACCTAGCTTCTACTACATATTTATTATTTTATATAACCTCTAATCATTCTCCGTGTTTTTATTTATCTCCAAACCCTAACTTACGATCGACATCCTCCGCAACGGGGTGTTTTCTTGTGTGACCAGGTCGACCAAATTATTCGTTCGTGCCTTCCTCCCGGTCAGCAGTATGAATTGTCCGGGTCAGTCATTCGAACGCGGTTATTTTTCAATGTTCAAACACTACAACCGGGGGCTACACCTCGTCGAACTACCGAGTTCCAAGGTTTGTATCGCTTGTCATCTGACCTTGAAGTTATTGCAGTCAATAAGATTTTTAGCGAACAGTAAGTTTCGAAAGAAAAAAAAAATAAAAATAACATAGAGAGAAAGACAAAAGTAAAAATTTCAACTCCTCTTTTTTTCTTTTGCTTTCCAGGGCCTCGATTTCCCGTCTCGCTGTATTAGACGCAATCGACGAGTTAAGATCCTTATACATATTTTCTACTTTCCTTGTAAAAATAAAAATCTGTAAGGTTAAAAGAAAATAAGTTTCAGAGGAAAAAAAAAATTTTTTTTTCTGACTCCAACACGGACACTCGCTGTTTTTCCTTAACTTTCCTCTAAGGTTTTTAGGATGTGATAACTACTAAAATAATTAAACGGTAAGTACTTACTGACTTGAAATTATCAAAAAAAAAATTAGTCTTAAGATTCATAGTTTGTAAAAAAAATTTCAATTACGTCCTACGTCGTCTGAAACCTAAAAGCAGGTGATTCTTATCATTCCCCTAACTTTTTAACTCCAAGCCCTAGAATATTATGATTATAAGATAATTATAAGAGAATTAATTGCGAGTTAACAAGCATTCAGAAATTCAACCATATCATTAATGGTTTACTAGAAAAAATTGATTGAGGAACAATTTCTTACTGCTTAAAATCTGGAAACAGCCGCTCATTATTTCTTTTAACCTCTTTTTTTTTATACCAAAAATCCAAAATACAATAGTTATAATTATAATTGTAAGACAATAATTTTGAAACTAAAAAAAATTTATTTAAAAGTTATTTCTGTCATTGATAGTTTATGTTTTTTTATTTTTATAGTTTACACAACAATTAACTCAACATTATAACGAGATTTTTTTTTTTGACTAATACAGGCAAACAAATGATAACCAACTTAAGTGAAATGATTTAAGTTCGATATCTATTTCTAATTTTATAGATCAAAAT
This sequence comes from Microplitis demolitor, assembly GCF_026212275.2. Taxonomy (NCBI): domain Eukaryota; kingdom Metazoa; phylum Arthropoda; class Insecta; order Hymenoptera; family Braconidae; genus Microplitis; species Microplitis demolitor. Next base: position 10,020,754 of record NC_068554.1, read on the forward strand.
TTTACGCTATTTGAAAAAATAAAAAAAAATAATCGATTTTAACAATCGATTTTTATTCAAACGATTCTACGACTGTAAAGTTGGGAGAGAGAAAATTCGAGTTTTTTTTTTCAATTATGTCAATAATCGATTGTCCAGAAGCGATTAATTACATAATCGATTGTCTTCAGTCGATTCTATTCGGTTGTGAACAATCGAATAGTTGCCTCGATTTCGGCGACACTATCATGTATATTGAAGGAGAAATTACTTATAGGACTAGTACTTATCGGATGGTATTATTGATCACTGGATCCCGCATGCATAGAACGTTCCCTCTTTTTCCTCCGTCGGTTAAAAGGTTTCCTCAATATTTCATCAATTTGTTCCAATATCCAATTCTACCATGTTTATTCGCGCTACAATAATTAAATAATTTACATTTTTTTTATAATTCCATGACTGTAATTTCGCTATTCTCAGCTGAAAAATTACGATTTAAAAAAAAATTCTACGACGATTTATAAATTTTTAATTTAAAATTTTACTGTCTGAATCGTAATTTCCATCTACAATCCTTCGTAAATATAATTTCTCCTTATTTTTCTATCACTTATAATTTGCCTGAATAGATATTTTATGTATGTTGAAATTCCATGCTTCTTAAGCTAAATCAAGTACTCATTATTTTTCCTAACTTCCAAATTTTAAATTCTAAGGAGCCATAGTTGAAATGGAAAAACGTAAGTAGAACTTCCCCCCTTTTTTTTTATACAGCATAAAAATAAAAAAAATAGAATGTTGTACCTGCTCTAGGATAAAAATGCCTTTAAAAAGAAATTTTCTTATATCCTTCATGGGCACATTTACAAGAGACAATATTTAAAATTTTTCACTGACAAAATTATTATTTAACGAAAATTTCTAATTAATAAATTGGATAGCTTTATATACTAATGGTGTTAAAAAAAAATTATATTTGATGACTATCTTGGGCAGCTAGAAATAACCCGGTTCGTCTCTTTTCTTTTTTTTTTTTTATATCTTACATAAATAAGATTATAAATAAGGTATTTCAAGATGTATTATTAGGAAGAAGGATTTATTTAACATAAAACGTTTAACTCTAAATTCTCAGTCTCCAAGTTAATTAATAGTAATTATAATTTATAAAATTTGTGATTTTATAAACTCTATTTAAAAAAAAAAAATAATCGATTTTAACAATCGATTTTTTTCTAAAAATGCTTTGTTTCGCTAAAAATAAAAATTTTATTTCATTAATTTATTTTTTCTTCCAATTATTGTATTTAGCTTCACCTTCCGTTGCATGATCCCCTTATCCTTCATAGCCATATCCATTACTGAATTCCGAAGTCAGAAAAATGACTTCATTCGGCCTTCGACCATCCTTGTCATTACATCGAGATTTAAAAAAAAATTCACGTAATATACGTTCCCCCCTTTTTTTTTGAAATCCCTTAAAAGTGCAAAACTTTAAAGTGTTTTTTTTTTTTTTTTTTTTTTTTTTTCAAAAGTGTAGTGCTGGTGCAAAATTACTTGCTGTGCTCTGACGTTAATATTAGTGCAATATTGGGTGTTAGGTACTGTGAAATGAGCGAATAAACTAATTGGATCGGGTTTAGGCGAGGAATGTTAAACAATTAAACATTACACAGATTTGTCACTAAATAAATTATAGATTTATTTACACTTATTTACACTTAAAATTATGAGAATTATATACACGAGCGAATGCGACTAGATAAATTATACGCGATAGCGAATGCAACTCAGTTATCTTATTCACGTATAAAATTAACACGTAAACAGTAGCGGTTAATTCAATGATAATTAATTAACAATTAATTATTGTCACAAGAACAATTTATTTATTCTCAATAAATAGCAGCCTTGATGTACTGTCTAAATATTGAGGATAATTTAGCGTAGCGATTTTATTTAATATTACACAAGGATAATAAGCGGAGCGGTTCAAGAACGAGGTTGCACGTTGCAAAGACACGTTGTAGAATGAAATAAAGGTAGCGTCGTTGAATCGTCGAGAAGCTTGGTGTCGACGTGGCAGCTTTGCTGCATATAACGAATTTTCCTATTGGCTTAAAAGCGCGCCAACAGGTATCAGTTGATAGCGAACTATCTCATAGGCTGACCAATATAAAACGAATTTTGTGATTGGTCAGCTTGTAGCGGGTTCTCAGGACGTCTTGACACGATCCTGAGTTAGAAATTGTATGTGCCGGGCCCAAATAGCGAGTGACCCGGCACTATTCTGACCTTCAGTCAGTACCGAGCTCGGCTTCTCCCGAACCGAGCGGAAATGCACGAAGCTTGATTTAAATTAATCAAGCTCGAGACTGAACAGGTACCGAAGATCATTATCCAAGGTAATACTTTCCTTCATTTTTCTTTTTTTGTTCCTCTCCCCCCCTTTTTTTTTTTTTATACATATGTATTTAATAAGGTTTGGACTTCTGAGACTACATTCGGATGCCTGCAATTTGAAAAGCTCGGATTTTTTTTTTTTTATTATTATTTTTCTCCTCTCCTTTGTTTTTTTTTTAACTTCCCGCGAAGAAAATCGACGATTTTCAAAAATTTCGGGAAGTTATTGTTTTCACCCCGATTTTCGAAAATCGAGTTTTCATCAGATGTCGACGCTTTGAGGTCCTAGGAAGCTATTCTGACTATTTTCAGAATGATGTCCGTGTGTGTGTGTGTGTGTGTGTGTGTGTGTGTGTGTGTGTGTGTATGTGTGTGTATGTATGTAAACTCTTCGTAACTTTTGAACTGATAAATCGATTTGGATGGTTGAGGTAGCAATCGAAAGAGCTTGTTGGCCATCAACTTTCCTGAAAATTTCAGATTATTTGATCGAATACACTCGAAAATATTGGCGAATTACGAAAAAAAAAAAAATTTTTTTTTTTAGTTTTTTATTGATTTCTCAAAAACGACTTATACGATCGACTTCAAAATCGAATCAGCTTTAATACTCAATAAAACGCGTCGATTGCCACCTCAAACATCAAAATCGGATAATTCGTTCGAGAGTTATCGTGGGAGAAAGAAATGGTGAAAAGCGGTTTTTTCCAAATATTTTCGAAACGACTGACGCGATCGATTTCAAATTTTTAACAGCTCTATAATTCAATAAAACGCGCCAATTGGCACGTCAACTATCAAAATCGATTGATTAGTTCAAAAGATATCGGCGTTGAAAAGTTAAAAAAATAACATTTAATGTTACTTTTTCCGGATAAATCATAATATAACGTACTAAAATGTGCCTGATATCATACTAACTCATCTTTTTTATGGTTTCTCTTGATCATATAATGTCATCGAACTTGGCTTTTAGTTTAAATCATATTATCAACAAAAAAATCGATAAAACGTAGTTTTTAATATTTTTATCGGATATTTCATATTTTATTGTTTCTTACATGAGTCAAAACTCATTTAAATCTTGATTTTGATCCCTGACATTGATTTCTGCCTTAATTCACTTATTTTACTGAACATAGTCAGGAACTTAATTTTAAAAACCGCTTCATTGATGATTTTCGATTCTTAAATTTTCAAACTTCAGCATAACAGGTTACTTGTTATAGCTTAAAAAGATCGTAAAAAAACAATTGCAGGTGATAGCATTTTCGAGCTCGAAGAGCTCGAAAATATATCTACACTAATGTTTTCGAGCTCTTTGAGGTCGAAAACTGCGGGAAGTTTTGGGGCTGGCCCGCAGGGTCAACTGACGCCCAGATTTTTTTTTTTTTTTTTCAAGTTCAAGTTTTTTTTTTCAATATTTCGGGTTTATCGTTGTAACTAAATTTTAATGGTCGAAATTAGGATTATTCTTGAGGAGGGGAAAAAAAGGTTTATTTCAGGTTTGGAATAGAGAGAGAAGGAAAGAGAAAAAAAAATGCCTTCCTTTTCTTTATTTTGCTCAGTATTCCCAAAAAAAAAATTTTCCCCCTCTCTTTATTCTCTTATATCCCCAATTTCACCTTTCTTCTCTCGTTCCTGATGGTAAAAATTTTTTTTTTTTTTTTTTTTTTTTTTTTTTTTTAAATAAATAACCATACTTTACGAAAAAATTCTCTTTTCAGACAATTCGTTACAACATGCCGAACTTTGTATCTATGAGATATTTCAATCACCGCGTTCTCCGTCTTCCGAGGGATGTAAGTATTTTACCTTTCCCCCCCTTTTTATTTTTGTTTCAATCCTTTGACGCACCCCCCTTTTCTTTTTCAGGCTAACCGACAGCCCGTAGCAGTCTTAGGGATGCTATGTGAGGGCTGTTATCCTCCCTTAGTAGCTCTGGAGTTAATGGATGAGGTTGAGGTCATCATCGGCTTTCCGGCTGCTTTTGGCGACCTTTACACCTTCCTCGAAGGCGTCCACGAATCGCGTGTATACCAATATTCCAGGGCCCGGATAACGCTCAAGGAGTACAACCGGCCCTGTTACTACCCAGGAGATTTGAGTCTCGTTGAGGAGATATTTCATAACGTCCAAAATCTTTTGGGCTCCTTCTTCTCAAGCCTTGTTTAAGAAGAGAAAAAAAAAGGAGAGGGAAAAGAGAAGAAAAATCCATTGAATTCGATAATAAATTTTTTGTATTTAATAAACGACATAAAGATTTGAATTAAAAGACAGCAGATTTTTTTCTTTTTTTTTTTTTTTTTTAAAATATAATGGATTAAAAGCGTGAGGATAATATGTCGACGATAACATCCTACACATTAATACTTATAAGGTCTTATAGACGGTTTTCATTTGACTTATTCTGAAAATATATATATATATATATATATATATATATATATATATATATATATATATATAATACGCTTAAATTTATCAACATTTTACAAAGATAAAGGAACTACACAACAATTCCTTAAGGATTATACATGATTATATTGACGTTATTGATGGTATTTTGTCAATTTTGTTTCTACATTTTTTCTATATATTGATGACGTTTACTCTGAGACATATATACCGGGATATCTATATCGATTCTTTTTATATAAATTTTATAGAAATCTTTCTTTTTTATATAAATAATATAACAATGTATTATTTTTGTCCATTGAAAAATAAAATGTGAAGAGGAGAAAGAAAGAAAAAAAAATATAATCGCAATAATTTGAATGGGATTATTTTTAAAAGTTATTTCTCATAAAAAAAAAATGCGTCGAAATTTTATTTCAAGGGTTTTTTTTTCTTTTTTTTTTTTGCCAGTAAGAATCTACTACAGATCCTGTTTTTATAAATTAAAATCGTTTCTTTCCCTTATGTATTTTCTCTTTCTATATGTATGAGAAAAGAAAAAAAAATCGGTCTGTCGGTTGACCCTGCGGGCCAGCCCCAAAACTTCCCGCTGTTTTCGACCTCAAAGAGCTCGAAAACATTAGTGTAGATATATTTTCGAGCTCTTCGAGCTCGAAAATGCTATCACATGCAATTGTTTTTTTACGATCTTTTCAAGCTCTCACAAGTTATCTGTTATGCTGAAGTTTGAAAATTTAAGAATCGAAAATCATCAATGAAGCGGTTTTTAAAATTTAGTTCCTGATTATGTTCAGTAAAATAAGTGTATTGAGGCAGAAATCAATGTCGGGGATCAACATCAAGATTTAAATAAGTTTTGACTCATGTAAGAAACAATAAAATATGAAATATCCGATAAAAATATTAAAAACTACGTTTTATCGATTTTTTTGTTGATAACATGATTTAAACTCAAAACCAAGTTCGATGACATTATATGATCAAAAGAAACCATAAAAAAGATGAGTTAGTATGATATCAGGCACATTTTGTTACGTTATATTATGATTTATCCGGAAAAAATAACATAAAATGTTATTTTTTTAACTTTTCAACGCCGATATCTTTTGAACTAATCAATCGATTTTGATAGTTGACGTGGCAATCGGCGCGTTTTATTAAATTCTAGAGCTGATTAAAATTTGAAATCGATCGCGTCAGTCGTTTCGAAAATATTTAGAAAAAACCGTTTTTCACCATTTTTTTCTCTCGCGATAACTCTCGAACGAATTATCCGATTTTGATGTTTGAGGTAGCAATCGACGCATTTTATTGAGTACTAGAGCTGATTAGATTTTGAAGTCGATCGTATAAGTCGTTTTTGAGAAATCAATAAAAAACTAAAAAAAAAAATTTTTTTTTTTTTCGTAATTCGCCAATATTTTCGAGTCTATTTGATCAAATAATCTGAAATTCTTAGGAAAGTTGAAGGCCAACAAGCTCTTTCGATTGCCACCTCAACCATCTAAATCGATTCATTAGTTCAAAAGTTACAAAGAGTTTACATACACACACACACACACACACACACACACACACACACGCATACATACACACACTCGGACATTCTGAAAATAGTCAGAATAGCTTCCTAGGACCTCAAAACGTCGACATCTGATGAAAACTCGATTTTCGAAAATCGGGGTGAAAACAATAACTTCCCGAAATTTTTGAAAATAGTCGATTTTCTTAGCGGGAAGTTAAAAAATAATCGCAAATATAAGTTAAAGAAAGGGGATTGCTCCCCAAAGGCTCAAAACAATTAGAATTGAAATCGGTATTTGTTGATTCTAAATGTAATTATAGTACACAATGAAAAGGTTATTATAACTAAGAGTAATACTAATAGTATTAATAAATATATTACCCCTATTTATCTATCAGATGCCTACATAACTTCAAGGGCGTTCTGTATTAATATATTTTTATGTATTATTATAACCACTGTTAAATGTGCATGGCCATTATTTATTCTTAGCAATTTTAATTCCGCTATTACTGAGCACAAAATTATCATTGGTGTTAAGGTAATTTTTACTTATTTTCCTCAATATTTCTAAGGGTCTTCATATGAGATACTTTTTTGTTTCCTAACACTAACTGAATATTTTTGAGTGAGGAAAAAGAGAGGGTAAAGAAAAAGAAAAAAAAATTCTTTATTACATTTATGTGTTCAAGGCCTTACAATCGAGATCCAACTCCGTTGAATGGTCCCATTATCTTCTCTAGAATGTATCATATTACCGCATTCTGAAGTCAGAGAAAGAAAAAAAAATGACTTCATTTGAGCTCTGTCTCTTATTGCTGTTGCATTGAAAAAAAAAATTCTCTCTTTTTCCTCCCGTTTTTTTTTTCACATTCGAGAAATTGCGAAACTCCTGCTCCGCGGCGTAACTAAAGGTGAAAGTTGTAGAACTGTGTTTCACCCCAACCGTGATGTCAAGTATATTTAAAAAAATTCTGTGCCCTTACAAGCTTTAACGTAGACTTAGAATTGTGTTCTGGTGTATCCTGGTGTGTCAAGTGTGAGGAAAAAAAAATTCTTGCTCTATACAAGGTAAGGTTCAAAATTGAATCACTCTGATCAATTATTTCCAAAATTTTCAAGTTAAGATTCAAAGTGTTTTAAACTGTCCGTTTTTTTTTTTTCAAGCATCTTGGCTTCCAGCAAGAAAATGCATTCTTCCCCCCCTTTTTTTTTGTTTATGTATCAGCTCCCATTTTTTTTTTTTATAAAATGTTATGTCCAAGTAATTTTTTTTTTATTCTAATAATTATTTAAAATAATTATTACAGAGCTCTTCTTTTCAAAAGCGCGCGAAAACGCAGCGTCAGCTTTTTCCACCTTTTTATGCGACAAAGAATAGTGGGAGGATAACTGCAATAAGTTGAACGAATAATTAATAAACTGTCGTCACCTTCCACCAATGACAATAATTAAAAATTCCCCATCAATCACCAAATCAAAGTTTATAAAAAGCCTGAGCACCCATAGCTCAGGGCTAGTCGGATCTTCTAACTTACGGTCCGCGAATATTCGAACGTCGAACTTTCGTGCACTCTTATTGCAGGATTCCGCCCCAGGCGCTGAAAAGTCAATAAGAGGATTTTTAATATTTTTCTATTTAAACCTTATTGCAGGAATCCGCTTCGGCGTTGAATAATCAATAAGGCATTCTAAAATTGACATCTTTTTGCAGTCAATTATTGCAGGATTCCGCTTAGGCGTTGAAAAAGCAATAATCGACTTCTTTATCTATTAAAAATCCTCACAGATTAATAGAAACTTCCGCTCCGATTGAAATAGTGACGCAAAACACGTGTATTTGCGATTCCATCTCGGTCTGAGTTATTTTGCGCATAAAATCACCTCTCGGGTGTGTAAAAAGGACGCATTAAATATAAAATAAAAATCTTATAAAATTTCCGTGAATAATCAATAATCTTAAAAATATCAATTGTTAAAAATTAGTGTAAAGGATTCAGTGTACAAGTGTATTGTAGCTATATCAGAAATAAAAAGCAGAAAAACCATAAGTTCAGCCTTCCGAGTTTCGTTCGAGAGTAGCACATAAGTTTACATCCTACAACCCCAGCCGCGCCCATCCAATCAAATCCTACAGGAGGAAGCTGAGTGAGCTGCAACATTCTGGAGGTATCTAACCTGCCGTGACTAGAAAGAAAGAAACATCGAAAGGTAGGTGAAAGATTTTAAATTCTATTCTTTCATAAGATAACTGGTTCAACACGAGATCACCAGTCTCTTCGGAGACGTTTGGGTTCTTACTTCGAAGTAAAAGATCCACCATAAATAATAAATTATAGGAAGATACTTCTTCCTCGTATTCTTTAATGTTGTCCGCAACCTCAAAATCGCCCGTCTAAATTTTTCTATCGCTACCAAAGGGAGAAATCCCGGATAATCAATTTAAATTTAAGCGGCGGACATAACAAAAACCTCCAAAGAAAAATTTTGTTTTTTGATTTACTTTCCTTTAAAATTTTATTCTAAAATTCCTTTAATTATTCATTCTAACAGTTTATATATGAAAGTTGAAGTTTACAATATTTCTTTTTTTTTTTTTTATATATCTCTCCCTTTTTTCTGATTCGCTTTTAATATTCTATTTCTTACTTCTATAAAATTCCCCTTTTTTTTTCTTAAGGAAAATTTAAACGCATATTATTTTTTCTTATATTGATTCAAAATAAAAGTTCAAGCAAAAAGCAAAAAAAAAATATATACCTTTAACAACCGACAGAAAATATCAATAAAAGGAATTCTCAAAATTTCCCTCTTCCTACATACTTTAAATACATATATACGTATACTTGCGTACATACTAATCTAGCTTCTATCTTATTTCACATTCGTACATTCATCCTCATTTTATTCTTTTACCACTATGTTCATCATTTCTTTTTTATTTATTTATATTTTTGGTTTTTCTTTTTTTTTTTCAGCACCATGTTTCAAAAGAGCGTAACATTAACTGAGTTCTGCCGACATCGCACGTCCATATATGTAAGTTTCCTATATCTGAACATCTTTTAAAATTTTCCTTAAAATTTATCTCTTATTTTGATTATTTTATTTTTCTCCAGATTATCCTCCGGATCGTGGCATATCTACGGATGCTGATGGACCCACAACCCCCGAGTCGTGGCGTGTGGCTATGCGATCAAATTGATACATTAGTCCGCTCGCGCCTTCCCCCCCATGAGCGTTTTGAGCCGGAAGGCTCATTGGTTCGAACTCGGGCGTTTTTTTATGCCCGCACTTTAAGTGCCCCGTTGCGGTCATTTCAGTCCCCGGACCTGCATATCTTTTGGCAGTTATGGCCCGAGTTGGAAAAGATCGCCGTCGGTAAAATTATCGCCGAACAGTAAGTATCCGCTTTAATTTCCCCGACCTTTCCTTCTTTTCCTTTCACATATTTTTAATTCATAAAATTTTCATTTCCAGACTTTCATCGGAACCGCCGGCCGCCCTTACAGACGCGGCTGCATAGGAGTTGCAAAAGTTGTTTGAGATATAATTCGTTTTTTTTTTTTTTATATATTTTAATATTCAAAATGACAATTTAATTTAGTTTATAATTATAACTAATGTCTTAAATTCAATATTTATAACTAATTACGTTAATTACAATTAATAGTTAATAATTAAATAAATTAATTTTTTTTTTCAAAATAAATACATGTGATATTCTGTAAGACCAACATTAACACATATCATACAATTATATCCTTTTTTTTTTTTAGGGATAATAAACGGCGGGGTTTTATTTTATTGTAACGCTTTGGTTTATTATTACGCATTATAATAATTATTGCGGTAGGTTTTTTTTTTTTTTTTTTTTTTTTTCTGAAGACACAACCTTTTATCTATCGGTAGCCAATTAATATAGTAATTCATTACAATTAGTAAATGTCACAGTAATATATTTATTATTATCATTATTATTTTTAATATGGATCAGTTTATAAATAATTAAACTCACGTTTATTAAAAGAGTTTACTAAAATGTCGAGAAGAAACATTTATCAAAGAATATGTGTTTTGTCACTTAATATATATCATATCATAACTATTTGTTCTCAATGACTAAGCGTAGATATTTAGTTATATGAATATATGTTTTGTTATATGTTATATGTAATAATAATATATGATTTTATTTAAATATGTATTTGAATTTGTGTATGAGCTTATACAAGTCAGCTAGTCGTTGTAACGTACCGAAATGTATAGAAAAAAATTATTTAATATTTTAAATTTCGTGGTCTATTCGTTTGCTTTTTTTTTTCAATCGGCTATCACCCAGTCTCGATGAGATTTGTCTCAATTACAATTGCTATATTCATTTATAATTATAATTATAATTAATAATAATAATAATGAATATATAGATATATAAATATATATATATATATATATATATATATATATATATATATATATCGAACATCGGCTGGTCGTATACTTTATAAATAAGATAGATTGCATTATTATTATTGTATATTATTAATATGAGATACTAATCTGTTATTATTGGGCACTATTTATTATTATATTTATATATTTATGATTATTATCATTAAATTTAATATATATAAGTTGTGCTTAGCTTAAATTATTTTTACTTATTAATATGAAATAATAAAAATTGCGCAATAATTATATACAATTATTTATTAATTTTTTTCTTTTATTTCATGTTAATCATTAATAATTATAAAGAAATAAACACACTCGGTTAGTTAATTAATTTATAAATGGCATTTGATATCAGTTTATTTTTATTCCTATTTTGTGTCAAATTTAAATTTCAAAAAAAAATTCTAATTTACCAAGGTTTTTGACGACCGAAATTTCGATTTTTATTTGAGATATTTTATATATCCCTATCTATACACGAGTCCACAGGAAACTTATTGAATGAAATAAAATAATGTGTTTTTCTTCACTAATTATTAAAAAGCGACACTTTAAATATATATTTACCTTGTATAAAATTTAAATTTAAATAAAATTTACTTGATCATTTTAATTTTTCGTAACATTTTTTTTTTCAATCAATTTTTTTTTGTTTGAAATTTTACGTATTTTTAGATTTTGGCCAAGCCAAATTTTGTTCATTAACCTTCTAATTGGACAATAATGTATTACCGTGCCAATAAAATAAAAATAATATTCATAATAATACATGATAATTATGATAACAATAATATAAACATAATTATAATAACCATAATATTAAAACGATCACATCGTCAAGTACAGCATTTTGGCGGTTGCACGATTCGCACGACAATAAAGGAGAGAAGGAAAAATTTTGACATATGCGTCACTTAATGAAATTATTATCCATGTTTTTTTTTCATTTCCTGGGGCGAAATTGGAACCATAGTTTTTGTCTTTATTAGCCCACAACATTAGAACAGTGACTACCAATTACTCAATATTTTCTGTTGGAGAGTATGCGTTTTAATAACGTCCCTCAATGAGAGATCCCCTTATCTATCGTACCCATATCCTATTTCCAAATTCCTTTGACTTGATTCAGATCCAACTCACAACGTTGTTCGCAATAAGTCTTGACTGCTGCCTCAATCGCGATCATAATTTGCAACGCATGTATACATATGAAGAAAATTAATCTTTTCTGCCGAGCGAAATAATAAAAAAAAAATATTCAACGTATTTTTTGTTTAGTGCTACAGTGATATCAATTGGTGCGATCAAGTTTTCCCCATTGTATAAAGGAAAATAAATTTGTTTTGAGTGTTAGTATTGTGTTTAACTCTTAAGACCATTTCAGCGATACAACTTGTGTTACGATATCTTGAAATCTGGGCATTTTGTAAGGTAATACATATTTTCTTTATTTTTAATTCTACAACAGCTTAGAGTTTTTCTAATGAATTTAAGATTAACATGTCTTTAACTGATGGTTTTTTTTCAAAAGAAGCGAAAAAAAATTCTCTCTTCCTTTTTCCTTTCCCTAAAAATTTTGTACCTTCTGTTAACCGTTTCCTCGAAATTTTACTAATTCAAAAAAAATTTCGCTATTTCCCGAAGAGGGAGAAAGGGAGAAATAAAAGGTCATTTCATTTTCTAATATTTTCACTTAATACCTCTAGTTTCTTACAAAAATTCTTTTTCGACTTCCCATTCCTCATTTATTAAAATATTAGTCTCTTATCACCATGATAAAATAAATTTAATATGTTTTCTTTATTTAAATAATTCCTAGCAAAATTTTGCCGGCTTTTAATTCATTGTTCTCATAATATAGAATTTTCCTCAATAATTTAAACATTCGTTTCAAAAATTTTATTGTTATCAATTCAATTCGAGCAGAAAACTGTAACTGCTTAAATATAATTTACGCTTACATCTATTTTATACACATGAATGACTTTTGTTTCCCATTGCCTATTTATTTTCTCCCCTTTTTTCAAATGACCAAAAAAATTTGATCCATTCTCTTCTATTTTTTTCAGTTTACCAAATACGAAAATATGCCGAATTTTGTTTCGATGCGAGATTTTAACCATCGCGTGCTTCATCTTCCCCGAAGTGTGAGTATTGTGCTTATTCCTATATAGTTTTGGAACATGCCTTTAAATATTTCTATTTCTTTTCAGATCCTTGAACAGCTTAGGGATATCCTGTGGTACCTGTGCCGTGCCCGCTACCCGCCGATTGTGGGTTTGACTTTCCTGGATGACGTATTCTGCCTCACCGGGTTATAACTTCCAGTCATTCTCAATGACCTATTTACCACCCTCAATCGCGTAGTTGCGGTGCGGAGAAGGCGGTGGATTCGGGCCGAGATTGCCCTGGAGGAATGCCACCACCCCTACCACTACTTAGGTGACCTGAGCCCAGTCCGAAATCTTCTAACTAACATCCAGGACCTACTGGATAGAACCACCTAGTTTTTCCTTTCTCTCTCCCTCTTTTTTTTTTTTATTTAATTTGGGTATTGAAAAGAAAGGATTTCCTTTTTTTTTCTGCAAGCAGATGAATTCCCTTATTTTGAACCAGTATTTCCTTATATTAACGCGTAACAACAAAACAAAAAAAAATAATGTTAGTGTGCCTTTAAAGTAATCATTGTAATGAGTCTATTTATAACGATAAAAATTGTACATAGCTCGTTACCTATTATTATTAATAAAATTTAATTGTTTTATGATAATATTTTTCTTGTTCCCCCTTTTTTTCGAAAAGATCCACAGCTTATACTTTTCTCGTTTTGCTTGATTAACATTTTACTTACTATAACCGTCCCAATTGCACTTGATCGCATGCTGCGAGAAAAATAGTGAATTTTACAAGGGAAGAAGATTTGGTTCACTCGCTAATCCCAAAAATAAAGTTTTCTCTGACCCGATTTATTGAATTCGTTATTGACGATTATCCGCGTTTATAGGCGTTTAATCCACAACAGCAACTTCAATTTGTAGTTAAAATAATTCTACTGTGTACATTTTCCATTCATTTGTAAGGTTGATTCTTTTTCCAATATAATGTGAGTAATTTATAACTTATTTTGCACGCATTGACTCCAAATGAAAGGGAGGAAAATATGGGTTTACGAACGAGAAAAGTAAGAGAGACATCAACAACCTAATGAAAAAAAGATAACTGGGGAGAAAGGAGATGAAACTTAAGCCTGTATGACGGAGGAAAAGGTGAGGGAGGTAAAATTCCGCAAGATCGATAAGTTATGTAATTTTCTATTTTCCAGATTAACCTAATCATACTAATAAAAAAAATGTTTTATTTAGATGAATTAAACTGTCGCCACTCGTCAACTCTGGAACTATGTGTACCGAGGATAACCAGACTGCAACGTTACTCTGTCCACAAATAGTCGTCTACTAGCTAATTAATTATCATCACTACTTACCACTATCATTTACATCTATCTTCGTAATAATTTTATCTTTATAATTATATAATTCTTTCACTCCCCCTTTACCCCAGCGCTTTTTAGCATAAAATGAATCTTTTATTTATACTTACATTCCTTCTCTACTTATTCCCCTCTCAATTTATTTAAATACCCCGTGGAATTATGCACAGTCATTCGTAATTTATATTCTTAACTTAAATAATACTACCAATTGTTATTATAGATTTATTCTTATCACTTATTGATTAAAGTCTCGAGCCGGAGAAAGAATTTATTGAAGTTTCGAGTATATGATCTGAAGCCATGCAATAGAAAGTAGCAGAAAGTAAAAGTGGAAGAATAAGTTACCGGTACCGGGTTTTTTTATGCAATGAAATATTTAAATTCTTCCTCCCATTCTCTTCATTCTAGCTTTACCTGTTATTATTACAACAAGAAAAAAAAATCAGAGGGTGAACTTCAAGTTAATTATATTCTTTATTAATTTTTTTTTTCTTTACGCAACTATTAGTACATTTAATAATCATGTTCCATTATTATATATTTTTCCTAATTCACGTATTTACGACTATTTCTTTTTATTTCCATTTCTTTTCCCACATCTACAATTATTGCTCCATGCGTGTCATCCTGATGAGCTCTTCATTATTAATATTACTAACGATTTCATCCAGCACGTACTTTGGAAATTTTCCTAACGGCATCTTGCTGTTTCTCGTCACATTATTTAGTACTCGAATAGCCCGTTTGATAAGCTTCTCTCTGTACCTTGCCGCTGCGACTTTTTCCAACATGTCATTCCCATAGCGACCGATCTTTTCTCGTTGAAGCTTTCGGAAAAAATCCTTATGTCTTATAAATCGCTTCATACTTTCTGTTGATGCTTTCCACACGTTAATAGGTGTCACTTCCCTTTCCTCTTGACGTATTAACACCATTTCCTTCATTTCCTCCATTTCCTTCTTACATTTTACTTCATACTCCGCTTCATTTTGCTTCAAGTACAACAATTCCAGCTCCAAATCCTGGTTTATCATATCTCCCATAACTCTTTTTCTTATGAGGAACTGTCTTACTATCGAATGCGTCCAACTAACGTGTCCCTCAGTGGCTGACGATATTTCATCCGGCTCTTTTTCGTATCCTGCAGGCAAATCATCATTTTGCCGCCCATATCTGCAATATTGTACCGCGTATCTTCCCTTTTTATCTTTTAGATTAACATTTGCTCCATTTTCTAGCAGCATTGTTACAATCTCATCATACCCTTTTGCTCCTGCTAGGTGCAATGGTGTTGCCCCTTCATTAGTCGTCTGCTGATTGAAATTGGCTCCAAATTTTATTAGCATTTCCGTTATTTCCATCTTTCTTATATGATTTGGACTGTACAAATTGTTTCCTTTATATCGGCGAGCTAGAATTTTCTTAAATATCATGAACAGTGGTGTCATTCCATGGCAATCCCTATGATTTACTCTAGCCCCTTGTTTTGATAATGCATTTACTTTTTCCGATTGTCTATACTCCGCTGCGTAGAATAATGGTGTTCTTCCTTTATCATCTTCAATGTCCATATTCCCATTATGTTCAGTAAACAAATCAAATATTTCCATATACCCTTGTCGTACGTCCAGATGCACAGCTGCGACTCCTTCACGATTTCTCGCCTCCACCTCGACTTCATTATGTAGCATGTATTCCATTATTTCTGTTAGTCCTGCCCTGTTTTCTCCTGTTTCCTGTTCAACAGCGATGACGAGCTGATGTATCGGTCGATTCCCACTATCATCATTATCTGCATTGATATTTGCACCCCGGGCAATAAGTAACCATGCTAATTCCGTGGTTGAATATTTTAAGATTCTGCATAATGGAACTATGGAATTTGCGTGACTTGGTCCATTTATATCCGCGTTTTGCACAATGAGGGCTTGCACCGCCTCTTCCTTTTTCCTTAGCAGTGTCCTTATAATGAGCGCGTATCCTCCCCTCCATTCTGGTACGTATGACAACCCGTATCGGCTTATTATTGTTGTCACCTCGTCCTTTCTGTTCGTATCTATTGCCTCGTTCATCAGCCGTTTTGCTTCTTCGTACTCCATCTTTTCTCTTCTTTATTTATCTGCCAATAGAGTAATTTCATTATTATCTTATTGCATCTCCAACTGTGGGTCTGCTGAATCGGACTCAGAAGCAATATGCGCAAGTTTTATCTTATCCTGATGAACTACACGATTTCTCCCTTTTACCGTTCATTCGACGTTCTTGTTGTCAAATATTCTGACTATTTCATACGGGCCGTCATAATGATCTTTCATTTTATCCGCTCTCGGTTCTTTCAACAGTCACACCCAGTTGTCGACCTCAAAGATTCTTTCCTTTGCGTTTCCGTCGTCATATTTCTTTGATCTCTCCTTAGCTTTTTCCAAATTTTCTTTCGCTAACCTACGAGTTGTTTCCAGCGTGTCAACCAATTCATTCAGGTAATCATGATACGATCTCTCACCTGTCGCTCCTTCTCGTGAAAATTCAGATGGCACTGACGCGGGTCGTCTAAAAACGAGTTCGTGTGGAGTATAATTTGTCGCCTCGTGTACTCCCGTGTTGTATGAAAACATCGCAAAATCAAGCCATTCATCCCATTCTCGATATTTGTCTATAAAAGCTCTCAGATACTCCGTAAGAGAGTGGTGGCTCCTCTCAATTGATCCATTAGACTGCGGATGATACGCTGTTGTATTTAAATGTCTTATTCGAAACAAATTGCATAAGCACTGTATCATATCACTCATAAAATTTGATCCTTGATCCGTCAGAATCGCTCTTGGTGCCCGAATAAGCAAATTACTTTTCCTGCCAACGCTTTTGCTACATCTCCAGCTTCTTGCTGTCTGAGTGGAATTGCTATCCCAAATTTTGTTAATAAATCCTGCACAGTTAAAATATATTTATAACCCCGTCGGGTCTCTTCTCGTGGCCCATAAATATCCATGGAGATTTTTTCGAACGCTGTTTCTGGCGTATCAGTAGTCATCATCGGCTTCTTAGGTTTTACACGCACTAATTTTCGTTGCTGACGAATAAAACAATTTTTTACAAAATTCCTCACATCTTGTTGCATCGTTCTCCAATAAAATCGGGTTCTTATTCGGCGATTCGTTTTTGTCATTCCTTTGTGTCCTCCAACTGCGGAAGTATGATACTCTCTCATTAAAGACCTTCTGTTAATGACTTTAGGTACCTCCAGTTTTCCACCGCACACTGTTATTTCTATATCCCGTTCCTTTGCAATCTCACGTAACTTCCGAATGTAATAGTCTTGTAGTGCTTTATTCAAATGTTCACTTCCCGCCGGGACTCTCAATGTTTTATACCCTTCTCGCTTAATCAATAATTCCAATGACACCATAATCATATCTATTATTTTCTCTGATGTACGACCACCGGCATCCAATGTATAGACCAATCCCAATCCGTGTCTCTTTCTTTTATTTATTATTAGAATATCGCCTTGTTCCAGTTGAGTTCCTTGTAGATTTGTCATATTTATCCACTTCATATCGAGCAACACATCCGTTAAGCTCGAATTCACATCCCGTTGGCTGGTGCAAAGAAAGCAAAATTGTCACTGACGTCTGTTACATGCTGTTTTGTGTGTATTAATTTTGATTTTCCTTCCGGATTTGCGTAATGCTCATCCGGTGTATCTAACTCTATCAATGAGTCCCCTGAGTCTGAATCCAAGTCTGTGGAGTCGTTAACACACGTGCTTCTTGCTTCAAAATCCTTCGACAACAAGAATCGCCATGGTTCGTTGCCATTATTGTCATCTTCCTCATCGAAATTCTGTCGGTATTCAAGTCCCGTGTCCTCTTGCTCCATCGGTACTTCTATCTTTCCTTCTAACTCCTGTTGTGTCAACTTGGGCTTCTGCACCTCAATTTTTTCGTCTCTTATTTTTTTTTCACGTTTCCCTTAACAGCTGATGGTGCCTTGATTTTTCCTTTTGCCGTTACCTTATTCTCTTTTAATCGCTGTTGTCTCTCGGTTTCCTGCCTCGCTTTTTCATCTTCTTTCGCTTGCTGTATTCTCTCTTCTATTTTTGCTTTACCCTTGTTTCGTTGCGGACGACTGTTGGCAATCTGTGACTCCGCTCCAGATTCTGACGCTGATCCGGACGGCACGTAATACTCCCCACTTCCATCACTTGCCATTCCCCGTGGTGACTCGCTGTCACGGAGGGGAACTTGTACTACCTTCTTGGGCCGCGACTTACTTCCCCTTGGACGTTCCCTTCGTCGCACTTCTTTTTCCTGTTGTGTACCCGACGGGCCCGAATTCTGAGTAATCGCGACTGGACTCATCTTATCATTTCCCTTCGTACCCTTGTCAGTCATCATTTCGACATCAGATTCTCCCGATGATGTATTTTCTTGATAGTCGTCTGCTCCTTTTAATTTCTTCTTTAAATTCTTGACTTTTCCTCTCTGCCCTCTTCCATCAGCTGATGAGTGCGTTACTGACGTGTCCTCTCTCTCTCTCTTTTGCCAACATTTACTTCCACCATCGCCAATAGTTCACAGTTTTCGTTTCTCACCGGATTTCGCGATAAAGCATCTGCGTTTGTGTTACTCTTGCCTGGTCGGTGGATAACTTCATACTCATATTCTTCTAATCAATTTACCCATCGCCGAATGTGCTCCCCAGGGCTTTTAGTAGATTTGAGCCACTGTAAAGGTTGATGGTCGGTAAGTAACGTATATTTCTTACCAAAAATATACAATCTGAACGTGTCGACAGCATACATAATAGCCAATAGTTTTTTCTTGGTCACTGTGTAATTTCTTTCTGTTTTTGACAAAGCTCGAGAAGCATAACTTATCGCTCTATCTTCTCCAAGTTTCCCTTGGCATAATACCGCACCCAAGGCAAAGTCTGACGCATCTGCAGCAACGATGAACGGTAATTCGAAATTTGGATACTGCAACATTACATCCCCACATAATTCTTCTTTCAATATCTTAAATGATTTTTCTTGAGATTCACCCTATGTAAAAATAGCGTCTCTTATCAATAAATCGGTTAAAGGTTTAGCCTTGCTTGCAAAATTTGGGATGAATCTTCTATAATATCCCGCAAGGCCAAGAAATTCCCGTACTTTCTTCTCGTCCGTTGGTCTCTTAAATTTCTCAACCGCTTCCACTTTAGCTGGATTTGGTTTTGCTCCTTCCGCGCTGATTATGTGTCCCAAATACGCAACTTCCCGTCGTAAAAATTCACACTTTGCCGGCTTTAATCTTAATCCAACTTTTTGAAGTCTATCAACAAATTGAAAATATTTTTGACAATGCTCCTCTAATGTTCTTGCATGTATTACAGCGTCGTCGACATAAATAAATAATATTACACCCTGCAATCCGGACAATACATTTTCCATCGTACTTTGAAACGTCGGTGGACCACCTTTCAAGCCCATCACCATCCGTTTAAACTGATAATGTCCCATCGGAACTGAAAATGCCGTTTTATGTCGATCTTCCTCCGCCAATGGTATCTGATAAAATCCCCAGTCGAGATCAAATACAGAAAAATATACAGCATCACCAATTTGGTCCAAAATATCTCGAATGTCTGGCAACGGATACGAGATTGGTACTGTTTTGTCTTTTAACCTTCGAAAATCGATTACCAACCTCCAATCTTTAGCTCCGTCGGCTTATGGTTTCTTAGGAACGATCCATACTGGCGAACTGTACGCAGAATCCGATGGTTCAATTATATCAGCATCAATCATTCCTTGTATTCGATCTTTTCATACGTCCTTCAAATGATGTGGCATGCGATACTGCTTGATATTAATCGGCTTATCGTCCTTTGTTCTTATCCGATGGGGTGGAACATTTGCTGCCTTCAGTCGTGCGCCTGGTAATATGTAAACTCTTGGCTCATATTCGATGTTCCGTCGCACCGTATTTAGCTCTTCTTCATCCAGATGTATTACCGATATTAAATTTAGTACCTGCTCTGCTCGCTCCGCTGTATTCTCTTGCTTCTGTTCCGTATTTTGAATGAACTTCACCTCTGCCTCAGCCGTTATTTCCTCGAAAAATTCAGCTTCGACGTACGGTATTGCGAAATCATGCTCTTTCTTCGTGGTATTAAATGCATACATCCGCGCTGCTCCTTGATGGATTGACACTATAGCTTCACCCAAATATATCCCTGGAGCAATATCACACCGAGGAATATATCTTTCCGAAACGTTATTTATAACTCTTACTTCTATCATTTTTACATACCTTCTCGGAATTCTTATAATGTCCTCCAAAAAGTTGTATTTCTTATTATTAATTGAAATTGTTTTATTACCAAAATCGATTTGCGAATTTTGTGCCGAAAAGAACGGCTGGCCCAATATACCATCTTCTTTTATATTAAATTCCCCTCCCACGACATCAAACAGTACCCATTGACCCTCCATCTCCAGCTCAGTTTGACCCACCGTGGTTATAGCATCGGATGGTATGCCTTTTATCAGCGTTCTTTTCATATTATCAATTTTTGTTCTTAATTCCAGTGAGTCTCGTCGTACTAAATTTATCTCTGCGCCGTGTCAATGAGGAAGATCCCTGTTCCTCCAACTACTTTATCAGCTCTTAATTTTACATATATGTGTGCAGCACCCACTAATTTAGCAGATTTTTCTTCTTTCTCTTCATTTATCCGCTCCTTACTTGATTCTTCTAAATTGGCCGTTTCGACGGAGCGTGTCATCGCAACGGTCCTTCCTAGTTTAAAGGCCGTGCGTTCGGGCCCCTGTTGGACATCGGATTTCCCCGGTTCTGCTGATTAGCTTCTCGTAATCCATCCCATCTATTGTTATAATTACCAGGCATACTGTTCCTAAGTCGCTGTGTTTCGAATGCATTTGTCACCATTGCATCTGAGTTACCATAATTACTGAACCGCTTGTTAAAATTTCCTTGAACTTCTTGACCTCTGCCCCTGCCGTAGTAACCATTATTTCCATAATTTCCCCATTGATTTCCATAATTATTTCCATTTCGATACCCATTATGATTGTTGCCACTTTGCCCATATCCATAATTACCGTTATTCTGCCAATTATTACTGTTTCTTCTACAATTATATCTTCCACTTCCTCTGTATCTATCATTTTGCACATAATACCGCTCTTGCTGCTGTGGAACTCTTCCTCGGAATTACTGCTGATTCGTTGATTCCCAGGTATTTTGCTTGCCGTGTATTGGAATTGGGCAATTCCGTGCAAAATGCCCAACTTCCCCGCATCTGAAACAACTTCGCCTGTCTCCACTGTCCGCAATCTTTTCATTAGTAATCGTGTATGTCAATTCCGCACTGGGTCCCAATTTATCAACATTTTTTGTGTCTCTTTGGTTACCTTTCTCTCTCACTTCTTCCTCGAGCGTCACCTGCCTTATCCTTGCATATTCCCGCTCCCGGTACTTAAGTTTTCCTTCCCTCATTCTTTCCGCCGCCTTCGTTCTCTCGTACTGTATCTCCGCTTCCATGGCAATCTTTATTGCGTCTGCCAAATTTTTGGGTTCCTTATTTGAGACCGCAAATGATAATTTCTCGTATAGTCCGTTAATGAAAGTTTCCAGCACCGTTGCATTCAAATCTTTAGTTCGATAATCTTTCTGCTCTGCTGTTAATCCAATTCTGCTTATTTTATTCTCCACCTCCCCTTTTATACCCTCAAGTCGCGCACCAAATTTTGTTACACTTTCGTTATCCTCTTGAATCATTCCCGCTAGTCGATGTATTACCGCATGAAATGTTTTCGTCCTGCCGAAATTTTGATGTAGTTTCTCAATTACTTGATTAACGTTCGTAGCCTTCCTTAAAAATGTACGCATAATTCTTAAGGCCAATCCCTCGAATCACGTTGACAATTCAAAAATAAATACTGGATCATCATCAAGCTTCAACTGCTTCGCACTGTACTCGACAGCATCAATGAATGATTCCACATCACCCTCTCCCGTAAAAACCGGTATGTGCCGCAGTAACGATATTATCCTTTTTAACTGAGCCTCTTCAGTCTCCGCCATTGTTCATACCGTTTTTGCGCCTGAGGACGTACCAGGGCAATTCGTATTACTATTAGTTAATAAATTACTATGAGTTTCTTCCCAACTTTTTTCAAAAATGTCTACTAATTCCCCGATATTTTTTATGTCAGTTTCGTACAAATAGTCTTCAACCGATTCTTTCGAACTTACGGAGCCAGACGGGGAGTCAATCGGATTATCTAACCGCCAGTTAGTCCAGTACCCCCGCTGGTCCAGTCTGTTATCACCGTTAAAGGACTTAATTTTTACTACTTACATAGACACCACGATGAATAATGCTACTGCTATCAGCATTTTCGCCTATTGACCTTGATTTCCTCTCAGACTACTGTCATATCCGACTCCTGGTAACGGCTTCTCCCCTCAGCGGCACTACAGATAACTATTTTCTTTCCTCCTTTTTCTCTCACCGCCTTTTATATTTATTCTCACTTATCACTAGCGGGGCGGCTTTGACGTATAATTTTCACACTCGAACCGGCTGCACTAATTCAGAGGATTTTACAGTTCATTCGGCACTTTCCCAGTAATCTCTAATTTTTGGCACTTAATTAAACAACTCCTTATAAATTTTCAATATTTCTCAGTACTTCACAATTCAATTTAATAATCTTCAATATTTCTTCAGTAATTCACAACTCAATTCAAGATTCCTCAGTATTTCTTCAATATTCACAATTCAATTCAATATTCTTCAGTATTTCACAATTTAATTCGATATTCTTCAGTATTTCACAATCTAATTCAATATTTTTCCAATATTCTTAAGTATTTCACAATTCAATTCAATTATCTTCGATATTCCTTCAGTAATTCACAGTTCAAATCAATAATCTTCAAAAATCTTCAATATTTCTTCAATAATTCACAATTCAATTCAATAATTCTTCAATAATCTTCAATATTTCTTCAATAATCCACAATTTAATTCAATAATCTTCACTACGTCTTCAGTTCACTTTTCCTTCAATATTTCACAATTTAATTCACTTACATTTCCATATTACCATTTCAATGCAATACTTTCAATAATTTTTCGATGTTTCACAGTATAATCCAATAATTCATCAATATTTCACGGTATCATTCATCAATTCTTCAATATTTATCAATTCAATTCACTTTTACTTCAATATTTTACAAATCAACTTATTTATTTTTTTCATATTATCATTTCAATTCAATATTTTTCCATAAATCTTCCATGTATTTCTTCCAATATGTGCACTTTCTCTGCTATCTCACAATACCGGTCACTAATTATTTATCGGGGAAAAGATTTAGAATCTCAGTCTCGCAGTTTCCTGTCGCGTTGACTAGGCACTCACCACTAAAATTCCCAAAAATTCACTTCACTCACCTCACTTCGCTGGGCGAAAACCACGTTGGGCGCCAAAATTTCTGTTACGAGTGAGCTTACACCTTAATGTTCTTACTACGTAACCGAACTTACCGTGCCTAGCTCAGCGTCTCTAGAAATTTGATAGGATGTTATAAAGGGTGTGGGTCGCTCAGTGAAGAAATGACTATATGTGAATTGTATGGATATTTGTTTATTGGGCGTCCCCAAATATAAGAGTACCCAGGAAAGGCCCTGAGAGTCTCTTTGACAAATCTAAAATGGCATAAATCGTATGGATACAAATACAATATTTTTATTTAGCAATAGCGAGGTTAATTGTATTCTTATATTAATCTGTGATTATAGCGGTAAAATAAGGGAGATAAAATATTTAGGCGCAAGCAGACGACTATTCGAATCAGCTTAACTATGATAACTAACTCTTTCCCGAGATTGCATCCTCTACCTCGAAAATATCACTCCGCCGTTTCCCATGAGAGCTCTTTTCTTGCTGCATAAGGACATATCCCTCCGCAGTCTCCAACGGGAACTCTTTTCTCCCCACAGTCAAAACTGCTGTCCACTCAAAACGTCTACTCGTTGTGTTATATTATAAAAAGTAAGACTTAGTGCGGTTATAGTAATGTGATACTGATGTGCAGCTGTATAGCGCTCAATCGTCATCAAGTACAAATAATATATATTACTTCTGAATTTGGATTTATCTATCTATTATTTGTTAGTTACTATTAGACGGATGGGCGTCAGCCCACCCGTCACAAAAAGTTTCGGTATATTTTTTTGGTTTCTTTGTTGTTTAAATTAATAAATAAATAGTTGGTTTTAAAAGTGTCAATACATATTTTTTTTATTCACATGATTATTTAATATTAATGAATAAATAAACGATTTTTAAATAAATAAAGAATTTTTAATAAAATAAATGATAAATTAAAAAGTTCCGATATTTTTTTTTTTGTTTTCTTTGTTGTTTAAATAAATAAATAAATAATTGGTTAGAAAGTGCTGGTATATATTTATTAATAAGTAGACAGTTATAGAAGTGTTGGTAATTTTTCTCTATTAAATTACAGGATACTTGAAAAAATCAGACAGTGCCATCATTATAACCATCATCAGCAACAAAGTAAATAATTTTTTCTTCAATTTATTAAAAATGTTTTTCTTTAATTGATTTAATTTTTTACAGATGGAAAATATAATTCAGTACGAAATAATTTTCCCCCTCGAATGATCAAATGTTGGATATGAACGAATTTCTTCGGAAATTTCCCAACAACTGGAATTATATAGGGAAAACGAGAGATTTGATGATGCTGTTGTAACAATTACCAATATCACAACATTGTTGCAAATTAGTGACCGTAACATGAGTTGGTGGTTCAGAGTACCAGGGGTCGTACACCGTCTTCATGGAGGTCTCATTTTACCGGAAATGCACGCAGATGGCTAAATGTTTTCGCAATTAATTATATTATTGAAACGATAACAAGAGAATTGAACTTGTTAGGCCAAAACAATAATTGTCAGCGTTACAATCAATCAATCATAACAATTGAAAAGACGTCAACATATTTAATAATTGATGACGAGAACCGCTATTGGTGGTTTCGGGAGCAAACAGATGTTACCACTGTGCCAACTATTGCAAATTATCATTTTACAGGAGCGTTGATTTTCCGATTATATTTACGTGGATCTTATTCAGTACGAAGACCACAACAACAACAACAACAGATTATAAACATAAGTGACAATGATGATGATGATGATGATACTTTAATTTTATCTAATGATGATAATATAAAATATAATTCAGCTGGTGAATAAAGTGAGAGAGAGAAAAGCTCCGATGATGATAATTTTTAAAATAGTTTATTTATTTTTTAAGAAAAAGATATTTATCTTTTGTCAGTTTATTTAATAGTTATATTTCATAAGTCTTATTATTTTAATTTTATATGGATAACACACACACACACACACACACACACACTGCATACATCAACAATCATTATTTAACTATTCATATATTAGTTTTTTAAGTAAGTATTTAATTGCTAACTTTATATTAAAAGATTTTTTTCATTATGTTATTTAAATAAAAACCATTCTTGGATAAATTAACTATTTACATATTAGTTTTTTAAGTAATTATTTGATTGCTAACTTAATATAAAAAATTTTTTTTCGTTATGTTATTTAAATAAAAACCATTTTTGGATAAATTAAACCTTTTTATTTAAAATTCCATTCTTCATCTCTATTTTCCACCATTCAAAAAGCACCGCGCCGCCGCCGCTGCTACTGTGGAGTATGCACAAGAAAATATATATATATATATATATATATTTATTTATTTAAATTTCCCGCATATATTTTAAACATCTTGGAGCGTTGTTGCTGCTCGCGGCGGCTCCTCTGCATCAAGGTTACTAGAGTAGTATTTCTAGTAACCTATTCTAGTTACCTTGCTCTGCATCCACCTCCAAGCATCGTTGCTGCTCGCGGCGGGAATTTCATACATAATTTCCCAAACGTCAGTGTGATGTCGCTCACATAGCTACACTTGCGCAAAATGATGCTTGAAATTCCCGCCTATATTACTTTCATTGGAAATACACACACACACACGCACACACACACACACAAACACACACACACACACACACGAAGGTAGCTTGAAGAATCAAACGCGCATGTGTAAAACAACCACTCAAATTTCCTACACATTCTATATAATACAAAAAACCATTTTTTTTTTAAAGATATACGATTTAAATCTATAATGTAAGCATAAGAAATACATAACAAATAAAGACATGTTTTTTATATTAGAAGTTTTAATTTTATTATTTGATAAAAAGAAAATATACATAAATTTCAAACCATGATACAAAATATTTTTTAACTACAATAAGTTTTTTACATAAGAATTACATTCACGATCGAGTAACAAATTCAAATTTATTGTATTTAGATCCATTTAATTTATCATCATTAGCTATCAATTCGTCGTTTTTTCTTGCAGAAAAGTAAATTGTGAATTTATCATCCAGGTTTGCAACTACTTTAGGCCCATATTGGGTTGAAATTTCTTTTAATTTCAGTAATTTTATATGTTTTGTCAGTTTCCAGTTCCTGAAGTTTTTAACAGGCAAGATGTAAGCCAAGGTGTTGATTTCATTAATTTTTGATAGATCCATCTTGAAAACCAGTAATTCAATTAATCAATTGTTCAATCAATAACACATAATTTCAATGATATAAGAATTGAATACTTACTTGGTATTGAAGCACACGATAAGCAATAATTAAGAAATAAATAGAATAATCTCTGTAATGAAATAATTTGGTAATAAACCACAAGCTTTTTTGATAAACTGTTCACCAGAACGTTTCTCGATGTAGACTTACTGCTATGAGCTCTCGAGCTCAGCGCTCAGCTCAGTACCCCCCACTATAGCTCAAAAACAGGTTCAGACTTGTCAAATGACGTCACAAACAATAGAAAAACCAGTTCAGACTTGTCGGATGACGTCATCTACTACGCCGTAGCCAAAAAAAGAGGGGAGAGAAACTAAACCACTAGATGGCATGGCTTCTTGCAAGTGCTCGCACTACACCTAGTTTGAATATATCAAACATTGGTCAAAAAGTAAATTGGCCCCATGATGACGCTCAAGGCTAATAGACTGAGAAAGTATCAGCCTTGAGCACCATCATGGTGTCATTTTGTTCTCAAAATTCCAACAAAATATACACAAGGCGCCATCTATCATAACACGAGCTCAAAAGGGTCCTAGATAAGCTCAAAATGAGCTCAGACGGTAAAAAAACTGCCAAATAACGTCAATTATCATCAAAATGATGTCAAAAAGGTCCCAGATAAGCTCAAAAATGAGCTCAGACGGTAAAAAGACTGCCAAATAACGTCAATTATCATCAAAGTGATGTCAAAAAGGCCTCAGGTAACCACACCAACAGTCGACACGTTATCACAAATTGATAACTTACCGTCCGTCGGTACAACAGAACATGTCCATCTCGCCCCCGGTGGGCCAGAACCTTCCTTGTCTATCTACTTTCGAAAACTATTGCTTATATTTTTTTATTATTCTTGCAGTGCGATTCGGCAAGATATTATATTTTGTTTGAAAATTTCTAACCACTGAAAGAGGCGGGTATGTATCAGATTTAATGTACGCGAAAAAATATTTTTCGATGGTTTTAATCTCATTTTCAGTCCAGCGAGCACGTACAATTTTTTTTATTCTTTACTGAAGCTTTGTGAAATGTACTTTCTTTAGTTTTCTGAAATTTGATGATATTTCTAAAGCTAAATCATTAAAATTCTCGGTAGAAATGTTTTGGTTACTTTCTCTTGAACTTCGTATTTCACTATTGTTAGACTCGTTTCCAGTAAAAGTACCTACAATAAAAAATAATTCATATAAAATATCATTCAGTAACTTATTATGATAAAATTATGACCATTTATTCTATACTGAACAGTTCCTAATAATTGTTTGCGGCAAATTTCTAATAATAATAAGAAAATCTCTCTATTTACCTGCATTCAACGAAGATTTATATTCTACGGTATTTGTTGTATCCATATATGTAGAAACGGTTGTATTAGTTTGTGACTCATCAATATTTTGAGCTCTTTTCAACAACGTAGACATGTTAAGAATATCTGATTTTACTCTCTGCTGATATACTTTCTTGTGAATATCAACGGCATGTCCAAGGTAGTCAGCAGCTTTCGTTGTTTGAACAGGATCAAGATTAAATTCAGTACACCTTGTCGCCATTTGCTTACGTAATTGAGTACCACGCAGTAAATAATGATTTTCGACTCCAGATTCTTTAGCCAATTTATTCATCACAGTACTTACGCATAAATGAGCATCCTTGTAGTACCCAGCGATTCCAAATATAAATGGATTTTTTTAAGATACACCTGCATTTTTTCGATACTAAATAATTTTTCGATTCCATCACGAATTCTTTTAGTGACTAAGAGGGTCATATTTTTATACAATTTACTGCAAATGACAATGTGACCTTACTCTTTTGCTGCCTCTTTCTCAGCCTGTGATAACAAAGAGTATCCTTCATCTTTATTAGTAACAAATTTTATGTTTTTGTGGTCATCCAACTCCAATCGTTCGATTTCACTGGCGCGTTTCCGGTTAAAAAGTCGCAACTGAGATAGAAGTGCTTCAGCAAGGTTTCGCCATGGATCGGAATTAAATTTTTTCGACAACAACTTATAATTTTTATCAATTTGTTTATCTAAAAAGTTCGAGAAACTGCGGATATTTTCAGTTTTCGGTAGCTCAATAACTTCCCTACGGTGCTGGGTAATGCGAGTCTCCATAACTGTTCGATTAACAACATTTGCGAACCCTTGCTTACATAAAGACAGAAAGTTCTTAACATTTTCTTATTGTTCAGTTTCTTTTTTGACAATGCCTTCGTTAATTAAAATTTGGCCCATTTTGTTAATGTCAGTCACGATTTCTGACGCTCTAGCTAGAATTTTATAAAAACCATTTTCTTTATCTAATCCTGTAAATTGATTTATAGCTTTAATAAAATTTGGATATCTAGCAGGATTATAAATTGAAGCAAAATCAGTAACATCTAGATCTATTTCTTTCAAAACTATCAAAAAACGAGTAATCAAACTTAATTTCCCACGTATCATTTGAGCTAAATTTCGTTTTCTGTACTTTAAACATTCTTCATTACCGAACAATATCATTAGAAAATCATATCTAAAAAATTTGACGTGCATTTTCATTTTCATCATAGGAATGATTTTGTATCGCATTGCATAAGACGCGCGTTCATGAATTTGACCTTGTGCTTTACGAGCTTTTACGAGAATGCCTTTGCTTGTTTTCCAACCATCTTTGCAGTCATGATAATGATGCCTCAAATTATTCGTCGTATACCAGCCTTTGCAATTAGGACAACGAGCATAATTCCCACCACCTTGCTTCTGTTCGTCATTGAGACATCTGGAAACTTTGATCTTTCCTGGGTTTCCCTCTTCGTCCTTTTTTTGTTTGAGATTAAAAATATCATTTCTTCTCTTTCTTAAAATAGCAATCTCAAGACGTCGTTCATCACTTCTTTTTTCCAAAATCATAAAACTCTGGACCTCTGGCTCATCTTTATGTTTCATTTCAAGGTGTTGCGCAATTTTAAAGAATTCTTTCCCACAAAAACAACAAGAATATTTTCTTGAATTATTTTTGTTACTTGTTAATTCAACTATTATATCTTCATGATCCCAGCAGGCATTTCCACTCTTGTTAAATGAATAATTTGATGTTGATGTTTATGTATTCTGAGAAATATCAGGATTTTTCGATGACTATGCAGTATTCTTTTCCTCACTATTTTCATTTTTCTCTGTGTCAGAAACTACTTCAATTAAATGTTCTTCGTTTTCAATTGCTTCTTTATCCTCATCAGATGAATCATCTAAAGAATCTGATTCCTCATCTTCATTATGAATCTAATCTGTACAAAAAAAACTTGTCAGATACTATAATAGGTTGCTTGCAAGTAGCATCAATCTGATAACTTTTCCATTGCTTAACAGTAAAAAGTATCACTAATATAAAAATTATAACTAATGTGAAAATTCAAATAAAATAAATTAATTTCCAATTTTATAACATATAAAAACATAAATTACCTTCATCGACCTGTTTGTTATCATCTGCGATGCTATCAACCTGAGTACATCCATGTTCACTATCAATTACGCTATCTTCAACATTAAAATTTTCATTAAGATGATTTATAAAATCATCCAGTTCACTATTATTTACTTGGTTTGACAAATTTGCAAAATTAATTCGTTGGAAGAATGTTTCTGATAGTTGAAACGAAGATGAAGTTATGTCTTGTATGAAAAAGTGTCGAAACAGACAGCTTCTAGGGGTAATTTTTACGCGTAATTTTGAGTAAACATTCATTGGATTAATTTTTACTCACCCAAAGAGAAAAATTTCGTAATTCAAAAAGTGAAAAGTCCTAACGACCCAAGATTATTTGATTTAGAGTAATTATTAGAATAAACGACATGACATTATTAATACGAAAATTCTTTCCCTGTACATACAGCTATAAGAATTTATCGGATTTCTTAAGCAGGAAGGCATTTTTTCGGTACTCTAAAGATATTTTAATGTGGGATTAAAAAAAAATGGTTGATTCTTTTCAATCAATCTAATACATATGTGACCTCACGACGTCGTATTCTTACTGTCAATCAACTGAATAAAAAAATCATACATGCTATGCCATCTAGCTGTGCATAAATTAATTAATTAGCAAATGACTACCAGCTATTATTACGGCTGATGATTTTTAAATTTGAATTTAAAATCAAATTATTTTTATTTGTGCAAAGTTATTATTGAATAATTATTAATAAATGAAAAAAGTTGAATAATAAAAAAAAAAGTTGTTTTTAAAATTTGAATATAATTCAAATTATTACATTTGTTAATTGTTAATAAATAATAAAATTTATTAATAATTAAATTGATGTTGAGTAAAATAAATATTGAAATTAAAAATAAATAAATATGAAATAAACGATAAAAGAAATAATGAAATGATATAAATATGAAATAATGAAATGAATTGATAAAATTATATGAATAAATAAACAATGGTAATTAATAATTAAATATGAAATGAAATTGTGAAATATTTATAAAAAAATAATAATTATTAATGTTATGTCCGCTGCTTAAATTTTAATTAATTATCCGGGATTTCGCCCTTTGGTAGAGATAGAAAAATTTAGACGAGCGATTTGAAGGTTGCGGACAACATTAAAAAATACGAGGAAGAGGTATCTTCCTATAACTTATTATTTATGGTGGATCTTTCGTAAAGTAAGAACCCAAAATATGACACTTACAGATTTTATATGTGCTTGTAATGAACCTTTTGGTTCTTTATCAAGAGATGCTCAACCTAATTCGGTTAAATTACTGCGAAAAAAATTAAGAGGTGATTTAAGAAAATCTATAAATTGTGCAACAATAAATACAAAAGAAGAATTTTATGACTTTTGAAGGGGAAAAGCAGCCTCAAATAAAACAGAAATGCAATGATTGGGTGAGTTAGGTCGCGTTTTTCAAAAAGACAGGGAATCTGTTTTAAAATATTCTAATCGAATTTGTGGTATTGCAACACAATTAGTTGAAATACACAAAGAAACACATACACAAGAAGAAAACAATGCTTATAAAATACAAGTAGAACAAAGAGCAGTAGAAAGTTTTTTAAATGATCTTAATTCTGAAATCGAAAGTAAAATTCGAAACTTAAATGATAATTTGCAGGATACACTCGATAAAGCTATTAAAATTGAGCAAAAAAATCAAATTTAGAAAAGAATTAGGTGAATTTGAAAATATTAAACGAAGGAGCAATGAAAAACCCGTGTTTCTTTGCGATGAAGTTTAACGCGAACACAATAATTCTAAAAAACCACATTAATCTAATTACCAACAATAACAAGATTTTCACACTCAAAATCAACAATTTGGCAATAATAAAAATTTTAATCAACATTTAAATTTAAGACAAACTGTTAAATGTGAATTTTGCGATAAAGCAGGTCATACTGCTGATAAATGTTTTAAATTATTAAATTCTAGAGAAAGATATCAAATTTGTAATAGATCTGGCCACAATGCTAAAGTTTGTAGATTTAAACACGAATTTTTAAAAGACAACTCTAAAAGTTTTAATAAATGTTTAGCTTGTGGTAGTCATGAACATTTAAGTGATAATTGTCCTAAACAAATTATTAGTTGTGATTATTGTAAAAAAATGGGTCACAGAATTAGAGATTGTTGGAAGAAAATAAATGATGAAGAAAAACAAATAAAAGAAAATCATCCTTCAACCTCTAATTCACATTTTGGTATTTTTAATAGAATTCCAATTAAAACTATTTCCGATAAAAAAGAAACTCGTGTTGAACAAATTAATTTAAATAAAAATAATAAAAGTCCAACAATTTTATTAGGATATAGCGTAAATCCTAATGTTGGACAAATTTCTGTAATATTAGACACAGGGAGTGGTCCTAATATTTTGAAAGAAAGTTTTTGTCTAAAAGAGGTAATGTTTGATAAAACTAAAACTATTAAATTACTTGGAATTAACGAAATTCCAGTCGAAGCATCAGGAAAAGTTGAATTAGATTTTCTTGATTTAAAAATTAAATTTTTAATAGTTCCTAACGATTTCCCAATCGAGCAATCGGGAATATTGGGTTCGAATTTCTTTGACGAAGCAAAAGTCTAAATTTGCTATAAAGATCGCGTTACTGAAATGAATAATAGACAACATTTTTTCTATGATACTGAGGAATTAATTAATCAATTATTCAATTGTGAAAAATTAGTGCAAAATAATAAAATAAATTTTCAAGATAAAATTAATCCTGTCACTACTGAAAAAAATCTAAAAGATAAAAATGAAATGAAGAAAGAAGAAATAAAAGAAGAGAAAAATTAAATAAATAAAGAAAGAAGAAATAAAAGAAAAGAAACATGAAATAAAGAAAGAAGAAATAAAAGAAAAGAAACATGAAATAAAGAAAGAAGAAATAAAAGAAGAAAATGAAATAAAGAAAAAAGAAATGAAGGAAGAAGGAAATGAAATGAAGAAAGAAGAAATAATGAAAGAAGAAAATAAAATGAACAAAAGAAAAATAGAAACTGATGAAGAAACAGATGAAGAAATAATAATGAAAATCGAAAAAGAAGACGAATCTGATTTTGATAAAGATATGCATCAAATAATGGCTATGGGATTTCAAAATTTTTATATTTATGAAAGTGACACTGACTACAATTCAGACGATGAAGCGGAAGAAGAAACCGGAGAAGATAATGAAACGAAGTTAAAAATAAATGGAGACACTACTAAAAATTTTAACAAAAGTAAAAATAGTAGATTGTATAGCACGTGTGCAAGGAGCGAGATATCTTGATGAGCGTGGTGCGCATGAGCTGATAGCTTATGGCGCAGTCACATGAGTACAAATGTGAATAATGCAGGAGCCGTAGGCGAGTGCGGCTATTTACACGAGTACTCATGTGACTGTAGCATAAGCAGAAACGAATGATGCAACCACGCTCATCAGATGTCTCTCTCCTTGCACACATGGCATACACTGTACTTTTTGTAAGCCTCGCTGCAAAAGTTCGATTTGAGAGAAATTATGTAATCGAAATTAATTATAATTAAAAGATAATTCATCATAAAAAATAAGAATAAAATAAATTAATAAATAAAAGAAATAATAGTATGAGAAATATTTTATTAGAGAAAATTTTTATATTGCTAGTAACACATTTTTTTTTATGACAGGATAGAACTATTATTATTTTATGTGGAAAAGTTATTACTATAATTATTTATCATTGAAGTTAAAAGTGATATTTGAACAGTTATTAAAATTACGAGATATATTTTTAAGTGGTCCATTTATTTTTGATGATTGTGATAAATTATTTGATTTTATTATATCAACGTTGTTTTTTGTAGTAGTAGCAGCACAAATATTCATTTGTGATGAACTAGCAGTAGGTTCAGTTACGGAAGACATTCGATCTACGTTGATAACAAGACTATTCTTGTCAGGCATTTCAGTTTCCTTTGATAACATGATAGACGAATTATTTTCTTCAGTAATGTGAATATCCCGGGCAATTTTCTCACCAATAACTCATTTACTGCCAACAGAATCTTCAATATAGCTCTGAGCCACTTGATCAGACTTCCAACCCCCATGTCTTTTCAGCGTTGTCAAATCAGCACCGTCATCGGCGAGAAGTGTTGGCGAAGTTCGGCGAAATGTATGACCGGTGTATAACTCTGGATTAGCCAGATTTAAGTACATAGCAATTTGTTTGGGTACCATTCCAATCTTGTTAATGCCTATTGGTTGTTGAAGGCATTTTTCTTTTTGGTAATTTATAAAAAACTTAGGACACTTACAATTTTCAGGACGTCGGACTGTGTATTTCTTGACTATTATATAAAAATCATCAGTAATTGTAAATGACCGAGTGATATGAGTTTTAGTCTTATTTAACTTAACCAGAAACATTTTTGAGTCATATTCTGTATCATCAGTGGCCAAAATGTTACACAACTCTTCCCGTCGAGTTGCACCAGCAATACCAACGAGTAAAATAAGTTAAAAATAACACCTGATGAGCAATCTGTCCATATAAATCTACATATATATATATATATATATATATATATATATATACTTGTAGATCATTATGCTTACCTTCGACGCTAAATATTCATAATCCGGGGCTTCATTAAGAAACTTTTGTACCTCATCACTCAATAATACCCGGGATTTTTTAGATTTGTACCCTACATTTTGTTTTTTAATAAACGCTATCAACTTTGAATAATTTCCAATCGATATATTGTTATGGATCTTCAATGTGAGCTTTAACATTGAATAAATCGACCATAGTGTTGATGATTCCATAGACTTCGATAAATGATTGAAATAAGCCAGCAAAACTTTCTCTGAGAAAGAGGTTGTGTTTTTTGATAATCTTCAGTCAAGAAATTTATTATAAACTTGTAAATATTTTTGTTTAGATAATTTCGGTAAAAGATTTAAAGTCAGAGATTGCGCGTTTTCTGTGAGATTAGGTGGTGTAAGCGTCTTAACTAGCTCTTTACTCATTATAATAATGTATTAATTAATTAGTCAAATAACTTCTGGCAATGGTATCAATATCAACGTTGTAAGTATAACCTGAACGCTTGCATTGATGTATAGTGGCGTCTTTATAATTATTACTACTGCTGCTATCGCTCCACCTGATGGCTTTTAGTGCAATTAAAATAAACTCTCAAATATACTATAGTATTATTACTTTCAAATAGGCACAACGTGAAACGTATGGTGGCGAAAGTATATTCTTTTGGCATTCGTGCCGAAAGTATTGACGAAACTATACTGAATTCTGGTATATAGGAATGAATCGCTTTGTTACCGTCAGACGGCGCTCGAAAATCGAACCTTCTCAGCGGGTATCACAAAAAGATAATAATCAACCTGAACATGTGAAAAATTTAAAAGAAAAATCTAAAAATATCAATGCAATCAAACAAAATAACAATCAAGAAAAGAATTCAAAGATAAATTCCAATTAAAATATTGAAAATAAAGACTACAACTTACATGAGTCAATCCATTAATATAATAAAGAAGTTACATATGCTCATCGAGTATTAGTTATCAACAACGCTCACGAGAACGAAGAAAAGTATCAAGAGTATGTCACAGGACACTTTTCATATGATACTGATGCAATGAATAAAAGTAAATCACGCATTGACACAATAAAAGAAGTGTTAAATATTAAACATTTGAACAAAATTAAGAAACAATCTCTTTTCGATTTGATAAAGATAATACTGAAAGGTTTCACTTTCCAGGTGAATATTTACCATCAACATATAGAGTTGAACATGAAATTTTAACTACAGATGAAAGACCTGTTAATATTAAGAATTATGGAATTCCTTATGCTTTAAAGGAGGAAACCGATCGATAAATTAAAGAGTTATTCAAAAACAATATTATTATGAAATTAAGTTCACCATACAACAGCCCAGTCTGGATAGTTCCAAAGAAACCGGACTTTAAAGGAAGGAAACAATGGAGAATGGTAATCGATTATCGAGCGTTAAATGAAAAGACGATTGAAAATGCATATCCACTGCCAAACATAACTGATATTATTCATAGTTTAGGTGGCATTGAATATTATTCTGTACTAGATCTATCATCGGGTTTCCATCAAATAAAATGAAAGAAAAAAAATCGACATAAAACTGCTTTTTCGACTATTTTAGGTCATTTTGAATTTTCAAGATTAGTTTTTGGCCTAGCAAACGGTCCAGCAACATTTCAAGCATTGATGGAGAATGTTTTTTCAGGATTAATTGGTGTTATACTATATGTTTTTATGGATGACATGATTTTATTTTCAAGAACTTTGCAGGAACACATCGAAAGATTAAAAAATGTTTTTCAGAGATTAGAAGAAGCAAATTTAAAGTTAAATCCAGATAAATGCAAATTTCTCAAACGAGAAGTTTGTTATTTAGGCCATTTAATTTGTAAAAATTCTATCAGACCTGCTCCAAGCAATATTGAAGCTGCAAAGAAATATCCAGTTCCTACTACTCAGAAAAAAGTTCGTCAATTTTTGGGTTTTACTAATTATTATAGAAGATTTATTAAAGATTTTGCAAAAATAGCTAAACCATTTGTTGCAGATGCTTTATCAAGAAATCCAATCAAAATAGAAGAATTTAAACAAATCAAAGTAACAAAAGGAGCTGCAGCAAAGAAAGAAGAATTAAATATAAGATCACAATCAACATCCAAAACAACTGACGAAATTGATAAAAATTTAAAAACGAACAAACAAGAAATACAAAAGAAAGTAAGTGATTAAACCGACGATTCAACTGACGGAGAAATTGAAAATCAACCAAAAATTATTAAATGCAATAAAAAAGTGAATCAAATTCAAAAGAGAAAAGAAACAAAAAATCAAAATTTAAATCAAGAAAGTGCAAGTAGTTCTATAAGTTCAGATGAAAATATTGAAAATATAATAAACAAACAAAACAATAATAAAAAAGATTCATCAGATCATAGTGATTCAGATATTAAAAAAAATTAATAAACGGGATATATTCGTAATA
The DNA here is from genome assembly GCF_026212275.2 of Microplitis demolitor. NCBI lineage: Eukaryota > Metazoa > Arthropoda > Insecta > Hymenoptera > Braconidae > Microplitis > Microplitis demolitor. Next base: position 10,058,325 of record NC_068554.1, read on the forward strand.
TAGTTGATATTAAAGATTATTTTCATTTCAGAAAAGATAACTTAGCTTATTTTATCAGCACCAATGGTGAACCATGCGATAATGGCGCAATTAAATTTAAAGAATGGAATAAATTACCGATATTTAAAAATTTAGAGTTAGGAAAAGTAGTTGAAAAGAATATTGAAAATAAATAGAATTTTGCTTTGCCTATTTGTGAAAAAGAAAAAGAATCAATTGCAATTTTAATTGAAAATTTAAAGGTAATTTTGGAAAACTTAAAAGAAACTTTAGAAAAATTTAAATTAAAAACAGTAAGTTTCGCAAAAAGTAAAAATATAGAAAATTTACTGTGGAATAATATCATAACAGAATTAAAAAATGTTTTTGACAGAACTGATATTAAAATTATAATTTGTTTGGGCACAATTATTTATTTTCCCAATAAAAAAAGAGATGAAATTTTTTATGAAATGTATAAATCACCAATAAGGGGTCATAGAGGGGTTACTAAAACTTATCAAAGAATTAAAAGAGATTATTATTGGGAAAATTTGAAAAATGATATTCAACGTAAAATTCAACAATGTTTAGATTGTCAATTGAAAAAATTAGTTCATGTAAAACATAGAGAACCTATGATTATTACCGATACTCTAGCCACGTGTTTCTGGAAAATTCCTTTGGATATGGTCGGGGCAAAACAAAAAACTAAAAGGGGTAATGAATATATTTTAACTATTCAAGATTTATTTTCTAAATTTTGTATTGCAGAAGCATTACCTAACACTTTAGCTACAACAATTTCAACTGCTTTTGTAAAAAGATTTATTTGTTATTTTGGTCCGCCAAAAATTATTCTAACAGACCAAGGTCGTAACTTTTTAAGTGCTATTTTAAAATGCGTAGCAAAACGATTCGGTATTAAAAAACTTAAAACTACAGCTTATCATCCACAATCTAACGGTTCATTAGAACTGTCACATCACACATTAAACGAATAGCTTAAACATTACTCATCCATCGATGAAGAGTAGGACGAATGGATCGAGTTAGTAACATTTTCATACAATAAAAGTTATCATGAAGCAATAAGAAATACACCTTATACTATTGTCTTTGGACAACAGTCTAGATTACCTTCAAGCGAACCAATATTGTTAGTGTATAGTGGAAACCTAAAACATGCAAACCTTCTCAATAAGACAATTTATAGATAAATAGAAAAAAATGTAGATAGCCCGAACTGGGAATCGAACCCAGACCATGTCGGTATCGCGCCGAGTGCTCTACCAGTTGAGCTATCCGGCACTATACTATATTCCATTCAATTTCATCTATAACTTATTGAGCCACACCGTCCATCGTACGGTATTAACACCAATTTAAGATAGTCTTGTAGCTTACTCGTATAGGAACTTTAGTTAGTGTATATTCTTATTCTAAAGTTACGACTGGACACCAGCCGGCTCGTGACACACCCAAAGATAATCCTGGAGGTTCCGGGTTCGGAAGTTGTACCGGAAATATTTTCTGACCCGATCTATTATCTCCAATAAAATTCTAAAAAATTACCAGTATAACATTTCGTTTTATTATTCGTTCATTGACTACGCGGATTAACCCTTTTTTATTCTGTACTATCTCTATTTCTCGTTGTGCCTTCTCGAGACGTTCCCAGTATTTTTTCCAATATTGGAGTCGACGTCCTGATCTCTTACTTCTACCAGGCATAACAAGGTATCTATACCAAGAAGATTTTTCTCGTATATGGAAAGAAAAGTAAGAAAAGCTGGAACGCTTTTTCGCGCGCCAAACTTGGAAAAGGGTAAAGGAAGCTGAAACGCTTTTTCCCGCGCCAAACTTGAGAAAAGCGGAGGAAGCTGGAACGCTTTTTCACGCGCCAAACTTGGAAAAATAGTAAAGGAAGCTGGAACGCTTTTTTTTTCGCGCGCCAAACTTGAATCTTGCAGATAGTTTATACTTGAATTACCCAGATAAATCACTTAGGTCCCTGTTTGAGCGCCATTTTGTTATGTCCAAAGTAGCTTGTATTGTAGTATGGACAGAGGTTATTATTATTTATTTATTTCGGCCCTAGTCTTTCGACCACTAGACCGGGAATACCCTGAGTGGGATTATCTGGGAGGTGTTTATGAAATAAGAACGTTGAGTTTATAATTTAAATTACTATATATATTCTACAATCAAGCAATTTCGATTATGCATACAATAAACTTGAAAATTACTTTATACCTAATTGGCTAGTCAACTTAACATCAACTTAACATAAACTCGAAGTTATACGGAGATATCAGGTAGGTTGTTGCTTGTACCTACTCGTATACTTTGAGTTTTACAGAAACTATTATAAGATTTTTCAATAATTAATTCGTAACAGTAATTTCAAATGTAGAAATATATCTATTGGATTGTGTCATAAGTTACTATTGAATTTGGACATTCATTTGTTTTATATGATAACTTAACTTTACAGTACCTGTAGTCGCAACAACTGGATGTTCGTATGGTAGTATTTTACACTGACTCTAGGTATTATTTTGGTTTTTTTTTATTTTTATTTTATTTTGACCGTTAAGTTTTAAACTTGGCAAATTACTGATTTTAATAAAATGCTTGCAAGATGCTTAATGATGTAAATGTAAAAATACTTGTACAATATAAACTAGTAAGGAACTAGCGTAAAACTGAAGTATGTGTTTGGACACGAAAAAAACTAAACTAGTACGGAACTAGTGTGAAAACTGAAGTGTGTGTGGACACAAAAAACTAAACTGTTTGATCCGGGACTAAAATTGAAGAGAGCATTTTCTCTTTTGTGACACCTTTTATACTTTTCTAATTGGCCTATCTAGTGTGCTGTTCTGGGGAAAGACTACATCCAATCGGAGCGCAGATCCTTAAGAGACTTCCCTTTCCTCATGGTTTTTACCCTGGGAAAAGTGCCAATGACACTCCCCGATGCGGGCCTATGTGCGTGCGCACCCGCACATACACCCACATGTACAATATTATATTTACTACGATAACTTAAATATATTTATTATAATACTTCAAATTTATTTATTATTATAATTTTAGTTTATTTATTATAAAATCTAGATTTAGCTATTATTAAATTCCAAATCTATTTATGTTAGAACAACTTAAATTTATTGTAGTTTATTTATTATAAAACCTAGATTTAGTTATTCTTAAATTTCAAATCTATTTATGTTAAGACTTAAAAATTTTTCGTAGTTCACTTATTATAATTTTTTAAATTTAGTTATTATTAAATTTCAAATCTAAATTTACTTAAAATTTATTTACTATCAAATTTAAATTTATTTGTTATTAAATCAATTTACTATAATAGTTTTAACGATTTGATTATATTTTGCAACCTAATAATTAATTAATATTTAGTTTCTCATATTACTTTTTTCTTAGGAGTTAAATAACTTGTTGCAAAATTTAACATCTAAACATTTTCATTAGTTAAAATTGAATAACATTTTCTGTTAATATTTAATTTTTATTTCCTTGATGACCTATACGTCATGGGATTCTGTGTCTGTCTCAAATATCTATTTTTGTCTATTTGTTCTATGATAAAATATTTCGACAAAAGTGCACTTAAAGTGAAACTAAGGGATTTAGATTGTGTAAAGATTGTTTATTGTAACTAAAATATATTTACCTCTTACCAACGCCACGTACGCTTTTGTTGATAAATATCTTTAACTGTATTTTTTTTTTAAAGTGTTTCCAGATGGCCTCTGGGCCTTTACAATTACCCGAAGGGTCATAAAATTGTATTTAGTTCTTTGCTCTAGCATTTCAACAAATGTCAAAGCAAACAAGTCTAAATCTTTTAAAAGCATTGTATGTCTTATCGCTTCAGAATTTTATAAATAGAAAAAGTAAAATCTGGTCGTTAGCTAAATTTTAATTTAGGAAATAACCGTTTATAAAATATTAGGTTCAACATTTAGTTGGACGTAGCATTATTATTATTATTATTATTATTATTATTATTATTATTATTATTATTATTATTATTATTATTATTATTATTATTATTATTATTATTATTATTATTATTATTATTATTATTATTATTATTATTATTATTATTATTATTATTATTATTATTATTATTATTATTATTATTATTATTATTATTATTATTATTATTATTATTATTATTATTATTATTATTATTATTATTATTATTATTATTATTATTATTATTATTATTATTATTATTATTATTATTATTATTATTATTATTATTATTATTATTATTATTATTATTATTATTATTATTATTATTATTATTATTATTATTATTATTATTATTATTATTATTATTATTATTATTATTATTATTATTATTATTATTATTATTATTATTATTATTATTATTATTATTATTATTATTATTATTATTATTATTATTATTATTATTATTATTATTATTATTATTATTATTATTATTATTATTATTATTATTATTATTATTATTATTATTATTATTATTATTATTATTATTATTATTATTATTATTATTATTATTATTATTATTATTATTATTATTATTATTATTATTATTATTATTATTATTATTATTATTATTATTATTATTATTATTATTATTATTATTATTATTATTATTATTATTATTATTATTATTATTATTATTATTATTATTATTATTATTATTATTATTATTATTATTATTATTATTATTATTATTATTATTATTATTATTATTATTATTATTATTATTATTATTATTATTATTATTATTATTATTATTATTATTATTATTATTATTATTATTATTATTATTATTATTATTATTATTATTATTATTATTATTATTATTATTATTATTATTATTATTATTATTATTATTATTATTATTATTATTATTATTATTATTATTATTATTATTATTATTATTATTATTATTATTATTATTATTATTATTATTATTATTATTATTATTATTATTATTATTATTATTATTATTATTATTATTATTATTATTATTATTATTATTATTATTATTATTATTATTATTATTATTATTATTATTATTATTATTATTATTATTATTATTATTATTATTATTATTATTATTATTATTATTATTATTATTATTATTATTATTATTATTATTATTATTATTATTATTATTATTATTATTATTATTATTATTATTATTATTATTATTATTATTATTATTATTATTATTATTATTATTATTATTATTATTATTATTATTATTATTATTATTATTATTATTATTATTATTATTATTATTATTATTATTATTATTATTATTATTATTATTATTATTATTATTATTATTATTATTATTATTATTATTATTATTATTATTATTATTATTATTATTATTATTATTATTATTATTATTATTATTATTATTATTATTATTATTATTATTATTATTATTATTATTATTATTATTATTATTATTATTATTATTATTATTATTATTATTATTATTATTATTATTATTATTATTATTATTATTATTATTATTATTATTATTATTATTATTATTATTATTATTATTATTATTATTATTATTATTATTATTATTATTATTATTATTATTATTATTATTATTATTATTATTATTATTATTATTATTATTATTATTATTATTATTATTATTATTATTATTATTATTATTATTATTATTATTATTATTATTATTATTATTATTATTATTATTATTATTATTATTATTATTATTATTATTATTATTATTATTATTATTATTATTATTATTATTATTATTATTATTATTATTATTATTATTATTATTATTATTATTATTATTATTATTATTATTATTATTATTATTATTATTATTATTATTATTATTATTATTATTATTATTATTATTATTATTATTATTATTATTATTATTATTATTATTATTATTATTATTATTATTATTATTATTATTATTATTATTATTATTATTATTATTATTATTATTATTATTATTATTATTATTATTATTATTATTATTATTTCTTTTTTTTTTAATTAAATGCTCAGGGGGTTATCCCCGGTAGTCCGACTCTACCGAGGGCCTCACCTGAGCGCCAAATCATTACTGCTGCGATGCTTCATCAACAAGATGATCAGCATGCGCAGCAGGCCAAGTTTCGTTGCCTTAGGAGACGGAGGGATCCGAGAATAACAGCCTTTTGCATCCGCGATGCCAAAAACTCAACTTGCGGAGAACAAGTTGGGATTTTAGCCAATGCAGACACAAAAGTCTGTTTCATCCCTCCTAGGACGCCAACAATAAGTACGACAAGCTTGACACGGTAGCCTGGGTAGAGTTTGCCAATTTCAAACAGGAGATCCTGATATATTTCGTGTTTGTGCTCTTCTTTAACCGTGATGTTATACTCAGCAGGTGCTGAGAACTCGATAACATAAATGTCACGAGCGGTTTTATCAAAGAGCACAATATCAGGTTTATTGTGATCGATTTTCCGCGTTGTTGCGAATGGCACGTTCCAATAAATACGGCAACGGTCATTCTCAACAACTTGCGGAATATCTCCTGGCAGATAAGGCAGCACTGGTGTTTTATCGATACCGTGAGTATGTCTTAGGTGGTAGTAAAGTACTCGCAGAGCAGCATTGTGACGCTGGACATATGCATTTCTTGCCAGCACAGGACATGCTGACAACAGATGCATAAGCGTCTCAGGATGTTGCTTACACACCCTACACAAAGTGTCGGGTAGCTGCATCTGGAGCACTTTAGCACGGTATTCAAGAGTATTGATAACACCATCTTGGCAGGCAAAAATATATCCTTCGGTCTCAGACATCAGGCCAGCTGACCTGAGGAAGGAAAACGTCAGCTGCTCGGACAAGCCATGTTCACGCACGTGTTTAAAGAACACGCTGTGCATGGACTTGTCCATATGTGTGCTGAGCAGTTTTTGTTGCTCAGCATTGCTGATGACCCTCTTAAATTCCTCCTTAGGGAGTTCGATAAGAGGGTTTACTCTTCCAAGACCGAGGGATTTTGCCGCGTAGATTGCTGCCTTATATAAAAACGTTCCCTTATGCCTATTCTCATGACTATGAACAATTTGCATAAGGAAGTCGTTTTCATCTGCAGTGAAATTGACAACCTCGTATGTTATACCCAAAACCAAACGATCGTGTAGACACTCCAAGCTCTGTAAACCTCTCCCTCCGATGTGCCGGGAAAGGTATAATCTGGTGATGGAGGATTTAGGGTGCATGCTCCGATTCATATTCATGACTTTGCGTGTCTTGATATCGAGATCTCTGAGTTCTTTTCGGGCCCATTTCAGAACACCGAAAGAGTAGAGGAGTACCGGGACAGCAAGCATGTTTGTTGCAGAGACTTTGTTTTTCCCGGAAAGTTCTGATGACCAGATTTTCCGGAGTCTCCGCACATACTCGCTGCAGAGAGTCGTTTTGATTTTCGAGGCGTCCTGCATAGGACTCCCGTCAATCCCTAGATATTTGTACGACTCTCCGGCGTCAAGATGGTCAATGACGCTCCCATCTACTAACTCGATATCCTCACGCACATCAGAACACTTACCCTTCACCAGATTAACGACCGCGCACTTGTCCAACCCAAAAGCCATGCCAACATCCCGGGTATACTCCCCTACAATATTCAAGGCTGTCTGAAGGTGTTCCTCATCAGAAGCATACACCTTCAGATCATCCATGTAGAGTAAGTGGGTGATCGAATACTTTCGATCATTTGATGGACCCACTGAGTATCCACGGGTGCGGCGTAGCGCAACAGATATTGGCAGCAGTGAGATACAAAACAGCAGAGGGCTCAGAGAATCTCCCTGAAAGACTCCTCGTTTGTACTGTACAGCTTCGGTTACACGTTTGTCGTTGCCACATGAAATGTGGAACCGTGTTCGCCAAAGCTGCATCGTACGCCGAATGCATCCCACTGTATCGCGATTGACCCCAAGGCATTTGAGCAAAAAGAGAATAAGCTCATGAGATGTTGAGTCAAATGCCTTGCGGTAGTCAATCCAGGCCATTGACAGGTTGCGCTGATAGCAGATCGCGTCTTGAATGACACAACGATCCACTAACAGATTCTCTTTGCAACCTGACAGGCCTCTTTTACTGCCACGTTGTTCGTATATCTGCTGCCATACAGGGTCTATCTCCTGCAGAATGCGATTATTCAAGATTTTGGTGAAAATCTTATAAACCGCATTCAAACAGGTGATAGGCCTGTAGTTTTTCGGGTCAGACAAGTCTCCTTTCTTTGGGATGAGCACGGTTCGCCCTTCTACAAGCCAGCATGGAATTGGTTCATTACCTCTGATGAACGCTGTAAAAATCCGGGCTAGATGACTATGGGTAGAAGTTAATTTCTTCCACCAAAATAGGTTAATGCCATCTGGACCCGGAGCAGCCCAGTTCTTACCATTGTTCAGAGCTGAACGAACTTCTTCCACGCTGACTTCGGGGCTCTCTTCATCAGCATTGTCGTTGCGATGTTGTCGACAAAATGCTTCGAAGTCGTTGAGAGCTGTAGTGTCACGATTCACGTTCGGTTGATCACCATACAACTCGGACCAGAAAGCTTCTACTTGCTCGATGGATGGGGAATCGCCAGAAACAGATGTCTTAGGTGTCAGAAAGCGTGAAGGACTTAACCGAAACAAAGAGTTATCGGTAAGCCGCTTCAGCTTTTTCTCTAGTGACTTTTTAGCAGTCACTAGAGCCCGCAACCTGTTAAGGGAACCTTCTTTGATATTAAGAAGATTCTCCTTATTCAGTGTGTGATGCTGATAGCGTAGTCCAGCCGCAATGCGGCGGACTTTGGATGTAAATGCTTTACGTGCATTGACATACTCAATCACACACTGAATGCGGGAGACATGTTTCCGGAGATCATCAATCTTTAGTGACAGCTGCCCAATGCGCCCTCTCATCTTTGCCTCAGGAGAAGAAATATTTCTCCTCGCTGAAGGTAAGAGTGAGGAAGCAGCATCATAGACAGCTTGATTGATGGTGAGCAAAATAGAGTCTTCCTGAATCCGGGCAGATAGTTCTTGGTTTACCGTGTCAAGTAGCTGTTTTGGGTAGTGTATCTTCTTTGAGATACATACTTGTCGCCTTTCAAAATCATTGTCAGCGTCTTCAGAAGAACGGCGTCTCTCTTGATGTAACTGTGCTGGAAAAGACAGACGATGAGATAATCGTCTGTTCATTAACAGTGATCTCCGTGTTCGCCGGAGATGAGAGGCATAGTCTCGGAGATGTTGTTGTGACAGATGGCTGTAGTTAGGATGCATATTGCTCCAGAGAGCATGCATCCTCGCCATGTAGCCTCTCCGCTCCGGTTCACTGTTATTATAGCACATCAAGAGATCGGCTCGTAATTCCTCCGTCCACCTAAATGCAGTCCGTTGTTCGCCAAGGTCGTCATCGTTCGGAATCTCGGTACTCCGCCCAGCTAGTGGGTTGCCCTCATCCGAGAAGGGCAGGTTGTGGGGAGCACTTCCTGGTTCAGTATTGTCTTGAACTCAGTATTACTTTACGTTGGGGAGTTAACCCAACGTAAAGTTTGTTGTGCGATTGGTAGGCCAGCAGATGGGAGGCCAGCCTACATTGCCCACGATGCGCCACGGGGTAAATAAGACCCCCGCTGGCCGCACAACATGCACCGCGGGCGTTATTATTATTATTATTATTATTATTATTATTATTATTATTATTATTATTATTATTATTATTATTATTTGTAGTGATGATGATGATGACCTAAAATATGCAAACCTTCTTAATAAGACAATGTGTAGATAAATTGAGAAAAATATAGATAGTCCGAACTGGGAATCGAACCTAGACCATGTCGGTTTGTGAAATCAGTTCTGGTCTTTCACAAAAAATTCAAATTTATTATATTATCCACTAAAATATCGTACAAATAAGTTTTGTTCTTTATTATTCTATTCAATGAAGGTAAAGCTGTCTAATTTTTTCGAATAGCTGCAGTTGCGTATTTTGGCAGATAAACACAGAACTGACTGTCCAGCGATGCAACAGTGCTGTCGCTAAATCTTATGTTGACTAGTTTTAACTTAGTGATCTAGTATTCGCTATTGTTATTTAATTCACCCATTTGCTTCCTGAGCAAAATTCATTTCAAGGTTGTGGCTCCGTTACTTTTTGTGGAATTCATTTTGCCGACTGATAAAATTAAAAAATTTTGTAATGTTGTCATAATTTGAATGAAAATAAGAAAGAAAGCATAGGTAGATAATACTTTCAAATCATATTTTTTTCGCCAAACTGCCTTGAACAACACATAAGCACTTCAACACACAAGGTTTGTAATAACTATTTTATGGCTAGGTTCACACTATTACTTTTGAGAACACTGGAGAGCTGATGAAGATCTGTAATGATTTAGAGTGAAAAGCACTCTTTATAATCAAAATCCCCACTACAATTTTGGTGGAAAACGAGGAAAAACAGATAAATATTCGTTAAAAGTATAAATTTTCAGAGAACAAATGATTCATTTGTCATAAAAAAAAGTGAAAGTTGGTAAAGATAAGATAAGGCAAACATACGTCAATAAGTGAAAAAACACGTCATTTATTATAAAAAATAACCCGCTATCCTTCCACATTTCTTAAAGTTTAATCTTAAAAACATTTTAACAAAATGATAATAGTATACATTTTTTCACCTAAATTTTGAAAAATACCTCCACTCCAACGCCCTCTACATCCTCATTCATGAACCATATGAATCCTATGTCCCACTCTATATCTCCACACATCCACGCCAAGCAGTGCCCTCTATATCCACAATATGAATTCCATACCCTCACCTCGTAGTCCAGGCCTTAGACCTGGAGTATCAATCTCATATCCCCTTCCCAATCCCAAATCCCTTTTCCCTCAGGCCCACTTCTCACCAAATCGACTATAAAAATCCTTCTAGCGCCCTCTCTCAGATACCGGTATAGAAGATGAGCAGAAAGCACGACTAGCACCCCCTATCTTGACTGTCGATATAGAAGATTCCCCCAAGCCCCCACATCCATGGTGGTATTGTAGTGTATCCCTGTTGTGAGGGGGGGGGGGGGGCTAAATCCCCGTATATCTACTGCAATTATCTGAGGAAAAAAATAGTTTCGAAATACCCAAGCTCACTTAGATTGAACGAGTTTCATGGTGGACATGATTGCAGACTTTTATAGATTTACGTATATCTACGTATATCTACGTGGATAAAATTATGTCCTTCTTTATCAGATCTAAACTATTTTGTCCTAAATTCAGATATTTGATTTATATATATTCATAAAAATGAAACTTAACACTATCAAGTACCGGATAAAGATTTACTGTTTAAAGCATCAACTTTAAGTTTATTTGCTTATTTAGTGTCATTTCTTATGGAAGTTCATTTAGTAAAATTAAAAAAATACTTTCAATACATTTGTAATATAATCATGTAATAATTTGTTAATTGTTAACTGTAGATTACTATTAGTAAAAGTAAAAAAAAGTATATAGTGTAGAGCTGTTAAGAAATATAATAACAGATAAAGTTTCAATGTGGCGAAAATAACATTAAAGTCTAAAATAAAAATTTAAGAAATAACATTTTTTATTAATTGTCTGAAAGAGAATTAGTGAAAATTAGTAAATATTCACTAATCTAAAGTGCAAATTGTATCACTAGTTCCCAAAACTGGTACGGTCGGTACTTTGAAACATTGAATATTCACTATTTACAAGAAAATTTGATTAATTCACTTTTGGAGAGTAGATAAATCAATATTGAAATTTTTCTATGCTTTAATAAAAGTCCTTGTATCTAAGCAATATATTAAACATTGAAATAAATTTCTTATTTTAATTCGAATCAAATACCACTTTACATTTTGAGTTTTTTTTTTTCTTTTTAAACTAATCGAGATTATAGTCAGAACATTTTACGATTTGATTTTTTATTCTTTTGAGAGGGAGAGTACCTTTCTATACATAAAATAGATTTTAATTTCTCTAATGAATTTCATAATGTATATTCATTTTTTTCTGAAATAATTATTTTGTCACATTGTAAAAAGTTTTCGGAGTAAATGCTAAGTGGATGACTTTGTATTCATTAGCTCCCCTTTGGAGTGAAATTCACTCTGAAGGGAAGTTTCGGAACATATTAAGTAGGAAAAAAAAATTACTAATACATAGTGAGCTTAGGTCATATTTATTATTTATTGGAATAATTACATTTCTAATTTCTAGCCGTTTCTATTAAATATGAATTTTTTTAAGTATTAAAACTCTGAACTGGAGTGAATGCAGATTGACATAAAATTCATATTCACTCCGGATTATTTACAGTGAATTGATTATTTAACATAATTAATAAATGTCAAATTAAAAATACTCCTCATTTTTAATTGCTTAAAAAAAATTTTTTAAAATACAAAAATTTGATTACTCTTGAAAAGTCATTAACTGATTCAATTAAAAAACTTGATAATGATCATCATCTCAAGATAAATTAATATTTTTACATTGATACTAAGGAACAAATTTTGCTTTTACGATTTGGTTGTACTTTTCCACTGAGTTAAGTAAATCAAAAAAAAATTAAGTAAAGCTTGGATTTTTTAACAATCCTGCTCTGTTGTTCATTTCTTTTACTTACTGCTAAAAAAATTATAAATTTGAAAAAAAAAAAACTAGAAAACTATCAGACCCTGCGGGTCAGGCCGAATACTTCCCGCTATTTAAGAGCTCTTGAGGTCGAAAATATTATTGTTGTTACATTTTTGAGCTCTTCAAGCTCGAAAAAAGTAATGCAGCACCTCCTATTGTGAAAACTCAAGTAATAAACAATAACAAAAACAAAAATACTAAAGTTTTATATCAGCGGTATCTTTGGAAATAATGAACTGATTTAGACTTTCAAAAAGGAATTTGATGCAGCT